>NW_026688369.1:0-70000 GCF_030445035.2 Dasypus novemcinctus | reverse complement strand
ATCGCCCTACACATGCCTCTTCTGCCACTGTGGCTGAATTTGAGCCTGGCACTGGGTTTTCTGCATGCTCAAGAGACTATTTTGTGCATGCCTCCGGACAGGCCTGTGCCAGCTGGGACCTGAGCCTCACCGCAGTTGAAACACCTACGCTCAGGTTCCTTGGACTTGCCCAGGTTAGCTACGATGGAGGAAAAATGGTCCTCACCAATCAGGAAGCATTTGTGCTGACACCTGTCAGTGGGAGAAACGCACCCCAAAGCCCTGTGGTATTTCAGCCCCCTCTGGCTCCATCCGCTGCCTCCGTCCCGCCCCCTCTTCTTGGAGTGCCCAGCCGGTGCAAGGGGGACGCACACCATGCATCTCGCACCGCCCTATGTTGCTCTCTGACGCCCGCCGAGCCGGGGCCAATGTGCAGGCGCCCAGCCCACAGGGCCAGCCACGCCCACC
This sequence comes from Dasypus novemcinctus, assembly GCF_030445035.2. NCBI lineage: Eukaryota > Metazoa > Chordata > Mammalia > Cingulata > Dasypodidae > Dasypus > Dasypus novemcinctus. Next base: position 69,553 of record NW_026688369.1, on the reverse strand, counting down.
ACCGCCCTGGCACGCAGGCACCACTCACACCGCCCCCCGGCAGTAGACTCGCCCCACCCTCGTACTGCCTCGTTGCTCTGGAGATGGTGGTCGCTGGCAGGAGGTGCCCAAGGAGGCGAGTGGGAAGACAATTGTGAGGAGGGGGCGATTTCTCCACTCGGAAGTTTTCCCCAGTGGTAGTGCTGGGACACAAGTGGCATTAGACATCCTGCCTAAACCCACAGAACGCACTTCTGGGAGCGTGTCCACTGCCAGGAAACCTCAAGCGCTAGGGGAAGCGGGGTTCCAAAATGTATACACCGAATGTCACCGAGAGGCCACGGGGATGGAAGGGGTCGCTGACGTGGGAGGGCCCTGCTGAGTGGGGGCTGGGCAATAAAGAACCTCTGCTATGGTATCCTGGGCAGTTGTTCTCTCCTGTTTGTCTGATGAAAAGGAAAGAGACAGCAGAGGCTCCAGGAACAAGAAAGTGGCTCAGTAGCGGAAAGCCACACCCAAAAACTTCCACCACCAGGGGCCACAGTTGCCTAAGAATTGTTCCTCCCTCACACATGCTGGGGGGCAGGGAGTTGAATACCAAGGCAGGGGGAGGGGCAGGGCCTCCTGTAGAAGGGGCTGTGGGGGAGGGGACCCCTGGGCCAGGTCTGGGACTGATGGGAGACCCCCTCTCCATCCCATAGCTCACCTGGTCCAGGCCAAGAGTCTGGGTTCGGCCAGGCCGCCAGGTCCCTCTTAAGAGGGGTGTTCCGTGCCAACCAAAGTCCCTGAGGCCTCATTAAGTGGGGGCCTACCTAGGGCCGGTGTGGCCCTGCAGGCCTCTCCCATGGCAATGATCATGGACATGCCGTCTCCCATCACTCTCACCTCCACCTTTTGGGAATGGGAAACCTGGCCTTTCCCACCAGTGCCCTGAGGGTCTATGCCTTGGCTCCATGCCATGCCTGGAGAGGACTGTCTCCCAGAGCGGAGAGGCTCAGAATCTCCCGTCTCCCTTGTCAGTGACCTCACTTTCTCTGTGTTTCTTTTTTGGGAGGAGAGGGGACCCTGAGCACACACACGACTCTTAGCAAAGAGCCTGCCCTTTCTCCTCAAGCCCACTTTTTGTGACCGTACGCATGCACATTTTTCTTTCCTCTGAGTTTGGGGGACCCAAGATGAAGCTGCTTACATTATTGGGTTGTGAGACGTCTCAGTGGAAAACATTTCTACTCACTTGAGGCACTGCGGTCAAGCGGCTTACAGGTCCAGGGTTTCCATGTACCAGCCACATTACAAGCAGCCATCATGACCGTCCAAAGTGGTTGGATGGGTTGTTTGGGCATTGACTCAAGTCATAACCATTGATTTTTGAATAAAATAAATAAATAAAATAAGTACTCATCATCTTAAGCATATTTTGCTCTGCCAGAGCACACCACGCAACCAGGTGATTTTCCTATTGATTCTCATTCCAAGCTACCATAGCAGGCAATTCAACAGGTATACTGTCAAGATTTCCACACTAAAACAGATACACCTTCTTGCCTAGGCGCAGCTGCATAGTTGATAAAGTCCCAGGCACTGGTCCTCCTGAGGGCTGCAGGGACACCCAAGTCTACACCGATGGCACTTGGCTCTGGCCTTCAATGCCTTGTTAGTGGGCCCTACTTGGCAATATGTGTTCTTGCATGGGGTGGAGTCAATTTCAGGTGGGACTTCCCTGCACATGCTCTTCTGTCCCTTTGGTGGAAGCTTAGCCTGGCCCTGAGGTTTTGTGTACACTCAGGAGACTTGAATCTCTGGACAGGCCCATGGCAGCTGGAACCTGAGCCTCAGCACAGTTGCAACACCTATGCTCCGGTTAGCTGGACTTGGACCAGTCAGCTAAGAGGGGAGAGATGATGGTCCTCACCACAGCTGGAAGCCATAGTGCTGACATCTGCCAGCGGGAGATTCGCCTCCATCAGCCATGTGGAAACTAACCCCCTTGTAGAAACTAAGCCCCAAGTTGATTGAGACCTGGAGTGGAAACAACCTCTACAGGGTCCACAGTATGCAGGCCTATAATATGCCTTACATTCGTGCTCTTCGTGAAATTCTACTATAGAAGGAGAACGAGTGTAGTCTACAAGGGTTTTGGTTCTTTGGTTTTGGCCTCCTGAAAGATATCGACTTTTTTGTGCTTTTTCCTGCTTTCTTGATAGACGGCATGGTACAGCAGGAATTCCGAATAGCGGAAGAAGAGTTTTCCAAGCTGGAATGTCTTGCAATTGCCATGGCTGTCCAGATGGGCAGAGCTTCAGGAGACTCTTCATGGATATCCGGGCCAGTCAAGTTTCCATGCGTACAGCAGTGCCGGCCTGGCACTGGCCAAATGACCCACAATGCCCACTTTGAGCTCCGGGATAGACCGACTTAATATCCTCTCATGGCTGTTGACAAAGGAATCATGAATGGCCCTGACGTGCTGGTGGCTCTCTGCAGCAGTGGCTCATGCAAAGGCTCCAGCAGCTCACCGATGTAGGAGATGCTGGTCTGGACCAAGTTGAAACATTGGATGGGGCATGGCTGAAAGACAAAGTGGCCAGCTGCTGCTCGTCATTCACGGTGCTGGCACAATGCCCAGAGCCCTGCGCTTCATGCCGCCCTTCATCACCACTGATTCCTCTACCACTCCTGACCCGAGAACCTGTGCCTGCGGACCACCGAAGTCTCACCATTGTGAGACTTTTCAGTGGAAAATATTTCTGCTCATTTGAGTTACTGCGGTCAAGCAGGCTTACATGTCCAGGGGTTCAATGTATCAGCCACATTATAAGCAGCCATCGTGACAGTCGAAAGCGGACATGTGGGGTTGTTTGGGCATTGCCTCAAGTCGTAACCGTCCGTTTTTGGGGAGGGGAAAAAAAAAAGTGAGAACCCATCATCTTCAGCACATTTCGCTCTGCCAGAGCACGCCACGCCAGCAGGTGATTTTCCTATTGATTGCCGTTCCAAGCTACCATAGCGGGCAATGCCGCAGGGATACTGTCAAGATTTCCAAACCAAAGCAGATAGCCCTTCTCGCCGAGGCGCAGCTGCCTAGTCGATCAAGCCCCAGGCCCCGGTGCTCCTGAGGGCGGCGGGGACACCCAGGACTACGCTGCTGATGGCAGGTGGCTCCGGGCCTCAGTGCCCTGCCAGTGGGCCCTACTTGGGCATCCATGCTCTTGCACGGGGAGGGGGGAGTCGGTTGCAGGGGGGCCTCTTCTGTCACTTTGGCTGCGGCTGAGCCTGGCACTGGGTGCGTGCATGCTCAGGAGACAGGCCTCTGCATGTCTCTGGACAGGCCCCGTGCCAGCTGGGACCTGAGCCTCAGCCCAGGTGCAACACCTGCGCTCAGGTTCGTTGGACCGGCCCAGGTCAGCTGAGAGGCAGGAGAAGGTGGTCCTGACCGCGGAGGGAAGCAAAAGTGCCGACACCTGCCAGCGGGAGAGCCGCGTCCAACCGCCGTGTGGGATCTAAGCCCCCTCTCGCTCCATCCGCTGCCTCCGCCCGACCCCCTCCGGTCGGGGCGCCCGGCCGGCGCCCGGCGTGGGGGTGGGGGTGGGCAAGCGCCAGGCCTCCCGCGCCGCCCTAGACCGCTCTCCGACGCCCGCAGTGCCGGGACCAAAGCGCAGGCGCCCCAGCCCGCTGGGCCGGCCACGCCCACGGCCGCCCTGGCGCGCAGGCGCCCATCACCCCGCCCCCGGCACGCTCGCCCCGACCCCGCCCCGCCCGGTTGCTCTGGAGACGGTGGCCACTGGCGGGAGCTGCCCGAGGCCGGGAGTGGGAAGACAGTTGGGATGGATGGGGCCGGGGGGCGTTTTCTGCACTCGGGAGTTGTCCCCAGTGCCAGTGCCGGGACAGATGCGGCCAATAGGCATCCTGCCGAAACCCACCCAATGCCCTTCGGGGAGCGCATCCACTGCCAGGAAAACCTCCAGCGCTGGGGGAAGCGGGGTTCCAAAATGTTTACACCAAATGCCACCAGGAGGCCAGGGGAACGCGACGGAAGGGGCCGCCGACGCGGGTGGAGCCTGCTGGGTGGGGACTGGGCTACGAGAGAAGCTCTGCTCTGGTGTCCTGGACAGTTGTCTGTCTGGTGAAAAGCTAAGAGCCTGAAGAAGCTCCAGGAACAGGAGAGCGGCTCCGTTGCCCAAAGTCTGAGCCAAAACTTCCACCGCTAGGGGCCACTGTTGGATAGGAATAGTTCCTTCCTCATGCTTGCTGGAGGCCAGAGGGCTGAGTTCTAAGGCAGGGGGAGGGCCGGGGCCCCTTGCAGAAGGGGCTGTGGGGGAAGGGAGCCCTGGGGCAGATCTGGGGCTGCCGGGAGAGCCCCCTCTCCATGCCGTAGCTCACCTGGCCCAGGCCGAGGGTCTGGGCTGGGCCAGGATGTCGGGCCCCTCCGAAGAGGGGGTTTCCTCGCCACCCAAAGTCCCCGAGGCCTCCTCCAGCGGGGGCCTACCTAGGGCCGGCCGGCGTTGCCCTGCAGGTCTCTCCCACGGCAAGGGCCACAGACATGCTGTCTCCCATCGCCGTCACCTCCACCTTTTGTCAGGGCAACCCCGGCCTTTCCCACCGGTGGCCTGCGGGCTTCGGCCTGGGCTCCCGGCCAGGCCTCCCTCCAGACACCTGTCTCCCGGAGAGGACAGGCCCAGAGTCTTCCCTCTCCCTTGTCAATGACCTCTCTTTCTCTGCGTTTCTTTTCAGGGACGAGAGGGGCCCCAGAGCACCCCGACGACTCTGAGCAATGAGCCTGCCCTTTCTCCTCTCGCCCTCCTTTTTGGGACCCTACGAACGAACGAACGAGCATTTCTCTCGGCTCCGGGGCCGGGGGACGCACAACGAAACTGCTTACCTACTGGGGGCTGAGACACTGGCGTGGAAATCATTTCTGCTCACTTGAGGCAGGCTCTGCGGTCAAGTGGGCTTACAGGTCCAGGTGTTCCATGGACCGGGTACATTCTAAGCGGCCATCGTGACCGTCCAAAGCGGACGGACGTGTGGGTTGTTTGGGCATTGCCTCGAGTCGTAACCGTCCGTTTTTCGGGAGGGGAAAAAAAAAAGTGAGAACCCATCATCTTCAGCACATTTCACTCTGCCAGAGCACGCCACGCCAACAGGTGATTTTCCTATTGATTGCCGTTCCAAGCTACCATACCGGGCAATGCCGCAGGGATACTGTCAAGATTTCCAAACCAAAGCAGATAGCCCTTCTCGCCGAGGCGCAGCTGCCTAGTCGATCAAGCCCCAGGCCCCGGTGCTCCTGAGGGCGGCGGGGACACCCAGGACTACGCTGCTGATGGCAGGTGGCTCCGGGCCTCAGTGCCCTGCCAGTGGGCCCTCCTTGGGAATCCGTGCTCTTGTACGGGGAGGGGGAGTCGGGTGCAGGGGGGCCTCTTCTGTCACTTTGGCTGCGGCTGAGCCTGGCACTGGGTGCGTGCATGCTCAGGAGACAGGCCTCTGCATGTCTCTGGACAGGCCCCGTGCCAGCTGGGACCTGAGCCCCAGCCCAGGTGCAACACCTGCGCTCAGGTTCGTTGGACCGGCCCAGGTCAGCTGAGAGGCAGGAGAAGGTGGTCCTGACCGCGGAGGGAAGCAAAAGTGCCGACACCTGCCAGGGGGACAGCCGCATCCAACCGCCGTGTGGGATCTAAGACCCCTCTCGCTCCATCCGCTGCCTCCGCCCCACCCCATCCTGTCGGGGCGCCCGGCCGGCGCCCGGCGTGGGGGTGGGGGTGGGGGTGGGGAAGCGCCAGGCCTCCCGCGCCGCCCTAGACCGCTCTCCGACGCCCGCCGTGCCGGGACCAAAGCGCAGGCGCCCCAGCCCGCTGGGCCGGCCACGCCCACGGCCGCCCTGGCGCGCAGGCGCCCCTCACCCCGCCCCCGGCACGCTCGCCCCGACCCCGCCCCGCCCGGTTGCTCTAGAGACGGTGGCCACTGGCGGGAGCTGCCCGAGGCCGGGAGTGGGAAGACAGTTGGGATGGATGGGGCCGGGGGGCGTTTTCTGCACTCGGGAGTTGTCCCCAGTGCCAGTGCCGGGACAGATGCGGCCAATAGGCATCCTGCCGAAACCCACCCAATGCCCTTCGGGGAGCGCGTCCACTGCCAGGAAAACCTCCAGCGCTGGGGGAAGCGGGGTTCCAAAATGTTTACACCGAATGCCACCAGGAGGCCAGGGGAACGCGACGGAAGGGGCCGCCGACGCGGGTGGAGCCTGCTGGGTGGGGACTGGGCTAGGAGAGAAGCTCTGCTCTGGTGTCCTGGACAGTTGTCTGTCTGGTGAAAAGCTAAGAGCCTGAAGAAGCTCCAGGGAACAGGAGAGCGGCTCCGTTGCCCAAAGTCTGAGCCAAAACTTCCACCGCTAGGGGCCACTGTTGGATAGGAATAGTTCCTTCCTCATGCTTGCTGGAGGCCAGAGGGCTGAGTTCTAAGGCAGGGGGAGGGCCGGGGCCCCTTGCAGAAGGGGCTGTGGGGGAAGGGAGCCCTGGGGCAGATCTGGGGCTGCCGGGAGAGCCCCCTCTCCATGCCGTAGCTCACCTGGCCCAGGCCGAGGGTCTGGGCTGGGCCAGGATGTCGGGCCCCTCCGAAGAGGGGGTTTCCTCGCCACCCAAATTCCCCGAGGCCTCCTCCAGCGGGGGCCGACCTAGGGCCGGCCGGCGTTGCCCTGCAGGTCTCTCCCACGGCAAGGGCCACAGACATGCTGTCTCCCATCGCCGTCACCTCCACCTTTTGTCAGGGCAACCCCGGCCTTTCCCACCGGTGGCCTGCGGGCTTCGGCCTGGGCTCCCGGCCAGGCCTCCCTCCAGACACCTGTCTCCCGGAGAGGACAGGCCCAGAGTCTTCCCTCTCCCTTGTCAATGACCTCTCTTTCTCTGCGTTTCTTTTCAGGGACGAGAGGGGCCCCAGAGCACCCCGACGACTCTGAGCAATGAGCCTGCCCTTTCTCCTCTCGCCCTCCTTTTTGGGACCCTACGAACGAACGAACGAGCATTTCTCTCGGCTCCGGGGCCGGGGGACGCACAACGAAACTGCTTACCTACTGGGGGCTCAGACACTCGCGTGGAAATCATTTCTGCTCACTTGAGGCAGGCTCTGCGGTCAAGTGGGCTTACAGGTCCAGGTGTTCCATGGACCGGGTACATTCTAAGCGGCCATCGTGACCGTCCAAAGCGGACGGACGTGTGGGTTGTTTGGGCATTGCCTCGAGTCGTAACCGTCCGTTTTTCAGGAGGGGAAAAAAAAAAAGTGAGAACCCATCATCTTCAGCACATTTCGCTCTGCCAGAGCACGCCACGCCAGCAGGTGATTTTCCTATTGATTGCCGTTCCAAGCTACCATAGCGGGCAATGCCGCAGGGATACTGTCAAGATTTCCAAACCAAAGCAGATAGCCCTTCTCGCCGAGGCGCAGCTGCCTAGTCGATCAAGCCCCAGGCCCCGGTGCTCCTGAGGGCGGCGGGGACACCCAGGACTACGCTGCTGATGGCAGGTGGCTCTGGGCCTCAGTGCCCTGCCAGTGGGCCCTCCTTGGGAATCCGTGCTCTTGCACGGGGAGGGGGGAGTCAGTTGCAGGGGGGCCTCTTCTGTCACTTTGGCTGCGGCTGAGCCTGGCACTGGGTGCGCGCAAGCTCAGGAGACAGGCCTCTGCATGTCTCTGGACAGGCCCCGTGCCAGCTGGGACCTGAGCCTCAGCCCAGGTGCAACACCTGCGCTCAGGTTCGTTGGACCGGCCCAGGTCAGCGGAGAGGCAGGAGAAGGTGGTCCTGACCGCGGAGGGAAGCAAAAGTGCCGACACCTGCCAGGGGGACAGCCGCATCCAACCGCCGTGTGGGATCTAAGACCCCTCTCGCTCCATCCGCTGCCTCCGCCCCACCCCATCCTGTCGGGGCGCCCGGCCGGCGCCCGGCGTGGGGGTGGGGGTGGGGGTGGGGAAGCGCCAGGCCTCCCGCGCCGCCCTAGACCGCTCTCCGACGCCCGCCGTGCCGGGACCAAAGCGCAGGCGCCCCAGCCCGCTGGGCCGGCCACGCCCACGGCCGCCCTGGCGCGCAGGCGCCCCTCACCCCGCCCCCGGCACGCTCGCCCCGACCCCGCCCCGCCCGGTTGCTCTGGAGACGGTGGCCACTGGCGGGAGCTGCCCGAGGCCGGGAGTGGGAAGACAGTTGGGATGGATGGGGCCGGGGGGCGTTTTCTGCACTCGGGAGTTGTCCCCAGTGCCAGTGCCGGGACAGATGCGGCCAATAGGCATCCTGCCGAAACCCACCCAATGCCCTTCGGGGAGCGCGTCCACTGCCAGGAAAACCTCCAGCGCTGGGGGAAGCGGGGTTCCAAAATGTTTACACCGAATGCCACCAGGAGGCCAGGGGAACGCGACGGAAGGGGCCGCCGACGCGGGTGGAGCCTGCTGGGTGGGGACTGGGCTAGGAGAGAAGCTCTGCTCTGGTGTCCTGGACAGTTGTCTGTCTGGTGAAAAGCTAAGAGCCTGAAGAAGCTCCAGGGAACAGGAGAGCGGCTCCGTTGCCCAAAGTCTGAGCCAAAACTTCCACCGCTAGGGGCCACTGTTGGATAGGAATAGTTCCTTCCTCACGCTTGCTGGAGGCCAGAGGTCTGAGTTCTAAGGCAGGGGGAGGGCTGGGGCCCCTTGCAGAAGGGGCTGTGGGGGAAGGGAGCCCTGGGGCAGATCTGGGGCTGCCGGGAGAGCCCCCTCTCCATGCCGTAGCTCACCTGGCCCAGGCCGAGGGTCTGGGCCGGGCCAGCCTGCCGGGCCCCTCCGAAGAGGGGGTTTCCTCACCACCCAAAGTCCCCGAGGCCTCCTCCAGCGGGGGCCTACCTAGGGCCGGCCGGCGTTGCCCTGCAGGTCTCTCCCACGGCAATGGTCACAGACATGCTGTCTCCCATCGCCGTCACCTCCACCTTTTGTCAGGGCAACCCCGGCCTTTCCCACCGGTGGCCTGCGGGCTTCGGCCTGGGCTCCCGGCCAGGCCTCCCTCCAGACACCTGTCTCCTGGAGAGGACAGGCCCAGAGTCTTCCCTCTCCCTTGTCAATGACCTCTCTTTCTCTGCGTTTCTTTTCTGGGACGAGAGGGGCCCCAGAGCACCCCGACGACTCTGAGCAATGAGCCTGCCCTTTCTCCTCTCGCCCTCCTTTTTGGGACCCTACGAACGAACGAACGAGGATTTCTCTCGGCTCCGGGGCCGGGGGACGCACAACGAAACTGCTTACCTACTGGGGGCTCAGACACTCGCGTGGAAATCATTTCTGCTCACTTGAGGCAGGCTCTGCGGTCAAGTGGGCTTACAGGTCCAGGTGTTCCATGGACCGGGTACATTCTAAGCGGCCATCGTGACCGTCTAAAGCGGACGGACGTGTGGGTTGTTTGGGCATTGCCTCGAGTCGTAACCGTCCGTTTTTGGGGAGGGGAAAAAAAAAAAGTGAGAACCCATCATCTTCAGCACATTTCGCTCTGCCAGAGCACGCCACGCCAGCAGGTGATTTTCCTATTGATTGCCGTTCCAAGCTACCATAGCGGGCAATGCCGCAGGGATACTGTCAAGATTTCCAAACCAAAGCAGATAGCCCTTCTCGCCGAGGCGCAGCTGCCTAGTCGATCAAGCCCCAGGCCCCGGTGCTCCTGAGGGCGGCGGGGACACCCAGGACTACGCTGCTGATGGCAGGTGGCTCCGGGCCTCAGTGCCCTGCCAGTGGGCCCTCCTTGGGAATCCGTGCTCTTGCACGGGGAGGGGGGAGTCGGTTGCAGGGGGGCCTCTTCTGTCACTTTGGCTGCGGCTGAGCCTGGCACTGGGTGCGTGCATGCTCAGGAGACAGGCCTCTGCATGTCTCTGGACAGGCCCCGTGCCAGCTGGGACCTGAGCCTCAGCCCAGGTGCAACACCTGCGCTCAGGTTCGTTGGACCGGCCCAGGTCAGCTGAGAGGCAGGAGAAGGTGGTCCTGACCGCGGAGGGAAGCAAAAGTGCCGACACCTGCCAGCGGGAGAGCCGCGTCCAACCGCCGTGTGGGATCTAAGCCCCCTCTCGCTCCATCCGCTGCCTCCGCCCCACCCCCGTCCGGTCGGGGCGCCCGGCCGGCGCCCGGCGTGGGGGTGGGGGTGGGCAAGCGCCAGGCCTCCCGCGCCGCCCTAGACCGCTCTCCGACGCCCGCCGTGCCGGGACCAAAGCGCAGGCGCCCCAGCCCGCTGGGCCGGCCACGCCCACGGCCGCCCTGGCGCGCAGGCGCCCCTCACCCCGCCCCCGGCACGCTCGCCCCGACCCCGCCCCGCCCGGTTGCTCTGGAGACGGTGGCCACTGGCGGGAGCTGCCCGAGGCCGGGAGTGGGAAGACAGTTGGGATGGATGGGGCCGGGGGGCGTTTTCTGCACTCGGGAGTTGTCCCCAGTGCCAGTGCCGGGACAGATGCGGCCAATAGGCATCCTGCCGAAACCCACCCAATGCCCTTCGGGGAGCGCGTCCACTGCCAGGAAAACCTCCAGCGCTGGGGGAAGCGGGGTTCCAAAATGTTTACACCGAATGCCACCAGGAGGCCAGGGGAACGCGACGGAAGGGGCCGCCGACGCGGGTGGAGCCTGCTGGGTGGGGACTGGGCTAGGAGAGAAGCTCTGCTCTGGTGTCCTGGACAGTTGTCTGTCTGGTGAAAAGCTAAGAGCCTGAAGAAGCTCCAGGGAACAGGAGAGCGGCTCCGTTGCCCAAAGTCTGAGCCAAAACTTCCACCGCTAGGGGCCACTGTTGGATAGGAATAGTTCCTTCCTCACGCTTGCTGGAGGCCAGAGGGCTGAGTTCTAAGGCAGGGGGAGGGCCGGGGCCCCTTGCAGAAGGGGCTGTGGGGGAAGGGAGCCCTGGGGCAGATCTGGGGCTGCCGGGAGAGCCCCCTCTCCATGCCGTAGCTCACCTGGCCCAGGCCGAGGGTCTGGGCCGGGCCAGCCTGCCGGGCCCCTCCGAAGAGGGGGTTTCCTCGCCACCCAAAGTCCCCGAGGCCTCCTCCAGCGGGGGCCTACCTAGGGCCGGCCGGCGTTGCCCTGCAGGTCTCTCCCACGGCAAGGGCCACAGACATGCTGTCTCCCATCGCCGTCACCTCCACCTTTTGTCAGGGCAACCCCGGCCTTTCCCACCGGTGGCCTGCGGGCTTCGGCCTGGGCTCCCGGCCAGGCCTCCCTCCAGACACCTGTCTCCTGGAGAGGACAGGCCCAGAGTCTTCCCTCTCCCTTGGCAATGACCTCTCTTTCTCTGCGTTTCTTTTCTGGGACGAGAGGGGCCCCAGAGCACCCCGACGACTCTGAGCAATGAGCCTGCCCTTTCTCCTCTCGCCCTCCTTTTTGGGACCCTACGAACGAACGAACGAGCATTTCTCTCGGCTCCGGGGCCGGGGGACGCACAACGAAACTGCTTACCTACTGGGGGCTGAGACACTCGCGTGGAAATCATTTCTGCTCACTTGAGGCAGGCTCTGCGGTCAAGTGGGCTTACAGGTCCAGGTGTTCCATGGACCGGGTACATTCTAAGCGGCCATCGTGACCGTCCAAAGCGGACGGACGTGTGGGTTGTTTGGGCATTGCCTCGAGTCGTAACCGTCCGTTTTTGGGGAGGGGAAAAAAAAAAGTGAGAACCCATCATCTTCAGCACATTTCGCTCTGCCAGAGCACGCCACGCCAACAGGTGATTTTCCTATTGATTGCCGTTCCAAGCTACCATAGCGGGCAATGCCGCAGGGATACTGTCAAGATTTCCAAACCAAAGCAGATAGCCCTTCTCGCCGAGGCGCAGCTGCCTAGTCGATCAAGCCCCAGGCCCCGGTGCTCCTGAGGGCGGCGGGGACACCCAGGACTACGCTGCTGATGGCAGGTGGCTCCGGGCCTCAGTGCCCTGCCAGTGGGCCCTCCTTGGGAATCCGTGCTCTTGCACGGGGAGGGGGGAGTCGGTTGCAGGGGGGCCTCTTCTGTCACTTTGGCTGCGGCTGAGCCTGGCACTGGGTGCGTGCATGCTCAGGAGACAGGCCTCTGCATGTCTCTGGACAGGCCCCGTGCCAGCTGGGACCTGAGCCTCAGCCCAGGTGCAACACCTGCGCTCAGGTTCGTTGGACCGGCCCAGGTCAGCTGAGAGGCAGGAGAAGGTGGTCCTGACCGCGGAGGGAAGCAAGAGTGCCGACACCTGCCAGCGGGAGAGCCGCGTCCAACCGCCGTGTGGGATCTAAGCCCCCTCTCGCTCCATCCGCTGCCTCCGCCTCACCCCCTCCGGTCGGGGCGCCCGGCCGGCGCCCGGCGTGGGGGTGGGGGTGGGCAAGCGCCAGGCCTCCCGCGCCGCCCTAGACCGCTCTCCGACGCCCGCCGTGCCGGGACCAAAGCGCAGGCGCCCCAGCCCGCTGGGCCGGCCACGCCCACGGCCGCCCAGGCGCGCAGGCGCCCCTCACCCCGCCCCCGGCACGCTCGCCCCGACCCCGCCCCGCCCGGTTGCTCTGGAGACGGTGGCCACTGGCGGGAGCTGCCCGAGGCCGGGAGTGGGAAGACAGTTGGGATGGATGGGGCCGGGGGGCGTTTTCTGCACTCGGGAGTTGTCCCCAGTGCCAGTGCCGGGACAGATGCGGCCAATAGGCATCCTGCCGAAACCCACCCAATGCCCTTCGGGGAGCGCGTCCACTGCCAGGAAAACCTCCAGCGCTGGGGGAAGCGGGGTTCCAAAATGTTTACACCGAATGCCACCAGGAGGCCAGGGGAACGCGACGGAAGGGGCCGCCGACGCGGGTGGAGCCTGCTGTGTGGGGACTGGGCTAGGAGAGAAGCTCTGCTCTGGTGTCCTGGACAGTTGTCTGTCTGGTGAAAAGCTAAGAGCCTGAAGAAGCTCCAGGGAACAGGAGAGCGGCTCCGTTGCCCAAAGTCTGAGCCAAAACTTCCACCGCTAGGGGCCACTGTTGGATAGGAATAGTTCCTTCCTCACGCTTGCTGGAGGCCAGAGGGCTGAGTTCTAAGGCAGGGGGAGGGCCGGGGCCCCTTGCAGAAGGGGCTGTGGGGGAAGGGAGCCCTGGGGCAGATCTGGGGCTGCCGGGAGAGCCCCCTCTCCATGCCGTAGCTCACCTGGCCCAGGCCGAGGGTCTGGGCCGGGCCAGGATGTCGGGCCCCTCCGAAGAGGGGGTTTCCTCGCCACCCAAAGTCCCCGAGGCCTCCTCCAGCGGGGGCCTACCTAGGGCCGGCCGGCGTTGCCCTGCAGGTCTCTCCCACGGCAAGGGCCACAGACATGCTGTCTCCCATCGCCGTCACCTCCACCTTTTGTCAGGGCAACCCCGGCCTTTCCCACCGGTGGCCTGCGGGCTTCGGCCTGGGCTCCCGGCCAGGCCTCCCTCCAGACACCTGTCTCCCGGAGAGGACAGGCCCAGAGTCTTCCCTCTCCCTTGTCAATGACCTCTCTTTCTCTGCGTTTCTTTTCTGGGACGAGAGGGGCCCCAGAGCACCCCGACGACTCTGAGCAATGAGCCTGCCCTTTCTCCTCTCGCCCTCCTTTTTGGGACCCTACGAACGAACGAACGAGCATTTCTCTCGGCTCCGGGGCCGGGGGACGCACAACGAAACTGCTTACCTACTGGGGGCTGAGACACTCGCGTGGAAATCATTTCTGCTCACTTGAGGCAGGCTCTGCGGTCAAGTGGGCTTACAGGTCCAGGTGTTCCATGGACCGGGTACATTCTAAGCGGCCATCGTGACCGTCCAAAGCGGACGGACGTGTGGGTTGTTTGGGCATTGCCTCGAGTCGTAACCGTCCGTTTTTGGGGAGGGGAAAAAAAAAAGTGAGAACCCATCATCTTCAGCACATTTCGCTCTGCCAGAGCACGCCACGCCAACAGGTGATTTTCCTATTGATTGCCGTTCCAAGCTACCATAGCGGGCAATGCCGCAGGGATACTGTCAAGATTTCCAAACCAAAGCAGATAGCCCTTCTCGCCGAGGCGCAGCTGCCTAGTCGATCAAGCCCCAGGCCCCGGTGCTCCTGAGGGCGGCGGGGACACCCAGGACTACGCTGCTGATGGCAGGTGGCTCCGGGCCTCAGTGCCCTGCCAGTGGGCCCTCCTTGGGAATCCGTGCTCTTGCACGGGGAGGGGGGAGTCGGTTGCAGGGGGGCCTCTTCTGTCACTTTGGCTGCGGCTGAGCCTGGCACTGGGTGCGTGCATGCTCAGGAGACAGGCCTCTGCATGTCTCTGGACAGGCCCCGTGCCAGCTGGGACCTGAGCCTCAGCCCAGGTGCAACACCTGCGCTCAGGTTCGTTGGACCGGCCCAGGTCAGCTGAGAGGCAGGAGAAGGTGGTCCTGACCGCGGAGGGAAGCAAAAGTGCCGACACCTGCCAGCGGGAGAGCCGCGTCCAACCGCCGTGTGGGATCTAAGCCCCCTCTCGCTCCATCCGCTGCCTCCGCCCCACCCCCGTCCGGTCGGGGCGCCCGGCCGGCGCCCGGCGTGGGGGTGGGGGTGGGCAAGCGCCAGGCCTCCCGCGCCGCCCTAGACCGCTCTCCGACGCCCGCCGTGCCGGGACCAAAGCGCAGGCGCCCCAGCCCGCTGGGCCGGCCACGCCCACGGCCGCCCTGGCGCGCAGGCGCCCCTCACCCCGCCCCCGGCACGCTCGCCCCGACCCCGCCCCGCCCGGTTGCTCTGGAGACGGTGGCCACTGGGGGGAGCTGCCCGAGGCCGGGAGTGGGAAGACAGTTGGGATGGATGGGGCCGGGGGGCGTTTTCTGCACTCGGGAGTTGTCCCCAGTGCCAGTGCCGGGACAGATGCGGCCAATAGGCATCCTGCCGAAACCCACCCAATGCCCTTCGGGGAGCGCGTCCACTGCCAGGAAAACCTCCAGCGCTGGGGGAAGCGGGGTTCCAAAATGTTTACACCGAATGCCACCAGGAGGCCAGGGGAACGCGACGGAAGGGGCCGCCGACGCGGGTGGAGCCTGCTGGGTGGGGACTGGGCTAGGAGAGAAGCTCTGCTCTGGTGTCCTGGACAGTTGTCTGTCTGGTGAAAAGCTAAGAGCCTGAAGAAGCTCCAGGGAACAGGAGAGCGGCTCCGTTGCCCAAAGTCTGAGCCAAAACTTCCACCGCTAGGGGCCACTGTTGGATAGGAATAGTTCCTTCCTCACGCTTGCTGGAGGCCAGAGGGCTGAGTTCTAAGGCAGGGGGAGGGCCGGGGCCCCTTGCAGAAGGGGCTGTGGGGGAAGGGAGCCCTGGGGCAGATCTGGGGCTGCCGGGAGAGCCCCCTCTCCATGCCGTAGCTCACCTGGCCCAGGCCGAGGGTCTGGGCCGGGCCAGCCTGCCGGGCCCCTCCGAAGAGGGGGTTTCCTCGCCACCCAAAGTCCCCGAGGCCTCCTCCAGCGGGGGCCTACCTAGGGCCGGCCGGCGTTGCCCTGCAGGTCTCTCCCACGGCAATGGTCACAGACATGCTGTCTCCCATCGCCGTCACCTCCACCTTTTGTCAGGGCAACCCCGGCCTTTCTCACCGGTGGCCTGCGGGCTTCGGCCTGGGCTCCCGGCCAGGCCTCCCTCCAGACACCTGTCTCCCGGAGAGGACAGGCCCAGAGTCTTCCCTCTCCCTTGTCAATGACCTCTCTTTCTCTGCGTTTCTTTTCTGGGACGAGAGGGGCCCCAGAGCACCCCGACGACTCTGAGCAATGAGCCTGCCCTTTCTCCTCTCGCCCTACTTTTTGGGACCCTACGAACGAACGAACGAGCATTTCTCTCGGCTCCGGGGCCGGGGGACGCACAACGAAACTGCTTACCTACTGGGGGCTCAGACACTCGCGTGGAAATCATTTCTGCTCACTTGAGGCAGGCTCTGCGGTCAAGTGGGCTTACAGGTCCAGGTGTTCCATGGACCGGGTACATTCTAAGCGGCCATCGTGACCGTCCAAAGCGGACGGACGTGTGGGTTGTTTGGGCATTGCCTCGAGTCGTAACCGTCCGTTTTTGGGGAGGGGAAAAAAAAAAAAAGTGAGAACCCATCATCTTCAGCACATTTCGCTCTGCCAGAGCACGCCACGCCAGCAGGTGATTTTCCTATTGATTGCCGTTCCAAGCTACCATAGCGGGCAATGCCGCAGGGATACTGTCAAGATTTCCAAACCAAAGCAGATAGCCCTTCTCGCCGAGGCGCAGCTGCCTAGTCGATCAAGCCCCAGGCCCCGGTGCTCCTGAGGGCGGCGGGGACACCCAGGACTACGCTGCTGATGGCAGGTGGCTCCGGGCCTCAGTGCCCTGCCAGTGGGCCCTCCTTGGGAATCCGTGCTCTTGCACGGGGAGGGGGGAGTCGGTTGCAGGGGGGCCTCTTCTGTCACTTTGGCTGCGGCTGAGCCTGGCACTGGGTGCGTGCATGCTCAGGAGACAGGCCTCTGCATGTCTCTGGACAGGCCCCGTGCCAGCTGGGACCTGAGCCTCAGCCCAGGTGCAACACCTGCGCTCAGGTTCGTTGGACCGGCCCAGGTCAGCTGAGAGGCAGGAGAAGGTGGTCCTGACCGCGGAGGGAAGCAAAAGTGCCGACACCTGCCAGCGGGAGAGCCGCGTCCAACCGCCGTGTGGGATCTAAGCCCCCTCTCGCTCCATCCGCTGCCTCCGCCCCACCCCCTCCGGTCGGGGCGCCCGGCCGGCGCCCGGCGTGGGGGTGGGGGTGGGCAAGCGCCAGGCCTCCCGCGCCGCCCTAGACCGCTCTCCGACGCCCGCCGTGCCGGGACCAAAGCGCAGGCGCCCCAGCCCGCTGGGCCGGCCACGCCCACGGCCGCCCTGGCGCGCAGGCGCCCCTCACCCCGCGCCCGGCACGCTCGCCCCGACCCCGCCCCGCCCGGTTGCTCTGGAGACGGTGGCCACTGGCGGGAGCTGCCCGAGGCCGGGAGTGGGAAGACAGTTGGGATGGATGGGGCCGGGGGGCGTTTTCTGCACTCGGGAGTTGTCCCCAGTGCCAGTGCCGGGACAGATGCGGCCAATAGGCATCCTGCCGAAACCCACCCAATGCCCTTCGGGGAGCGCGTCCACTGCCAGGAAAACCTCCAGCGCTCGGGGAAGCGGGGTTCCAAAATGTTTACACCGAATGCCACCAGGAGGCCAGGGGAACGCGACGGAAGGGGCCGCCGACGCGGGTGGAGCCTGCTGGGTGGGGACTGGGCTAGGAGAGAAGCTCTGCTCTGGTGTCCTGGACAGTTGTCTGTCTGGTGAAAAGCTAAGAGCCTGAAGAAGCTCCAGGGAACAGGAGAGCGGCTCCGTTGCCCAAAGTCTGAGCCAAAACTTCCACCGCTAGGGGCCACTGTTGGATAGGAATAGTTCCTTCCTCACGCTTGCTGGAGGCCAGAGGGCTGAGTTCTAAGGCAGGGGGAGGGCCGGGGCCCCTTGCAGAAGGGGCTGTGGGGGAAGGGAGCCCTGGGGCAGATCTGGGGCTGCCGGGAGAGCCCCCTCTCCATGCCGTAGCTCACCTGGCCCAGGCCGAGGGTCTGGGCTGGGCCAGCCTGCCGGGCCCCTCCGAAGAGGGGGTTTCCTCGCCACCCAAAGTCCCCGAGGCCTCCTCCAGCGGGGGCCTACCTAGGGCCGGCCGGCGTTGCCCTGCAGGTCTCTCCCACGGCAATGGTCACAGACATGCTGTCTCCCATCGCCGTCACCTCCACCTTTTGTCAGGGCAACCCCTGCCTTTCTCACCGGTGGCCTGCGGGCTTCGGCCTGGGCTCCCGGCCAGGCCTCCCTCCAGACACCTGTCTCCCGGAGAGGACAGGCCCAGAGTCTTCCCTCTCCCTTGTCAATGACCTCTCTTTCTCTGCGTTTCTTTTCTGGGACGAGAGGGGCCCCAGAGCACCCCGACGACTCTGAGCAATGAGCCTGCCCTTTCTCCTCTCGCCCTCCTTTTTGGGACCCTACGAACGAACGAACGAGCATTTCTCTCGGCTCCGGGGCCGGGGGACGCACAACGAAACTGCTTACCTACTGGGGGCTCAGACACTCGCGTGGAAATCATTTCTGCTCACTTGAGGCAGGCTCTGCGGTCAAGTGGGCTTACAGGTCCAGGTGTTCCATGGACCGGGTACATTCTAAGCGGCCATCGTGACCGTCCAAAGCGGACGGACGTGTGGGTTGTTTGGGCATTGCCTCGAGTCGTAACCGTCCGTTTTTGGGGAGGGGAAAAAAAAAAAAGTGAGAACCCATCATCTTCAGCACATTTCGCTCTGCCAGAGCACGCCACGCCAGCAGGTGATTTTCCTATTGATTGCCGTTCCAAGCTACCATAGCGGGCAATGCCGCAGGGATACTGTCAAGATTTCCAAACCAAAGCAGATAGCCCTTCTCGCCGAGGCGCAGCTGCCTAGTCGATCAAGCCCCAGGCCCCGGTGCTCCTGAGGGCGGCGGGGACACCCAGGACTACGCTGCTGATGGCAGGTGGCTCCGGGCCTCAGTGCCCTGCCAGTGGGCCCTCCTTGGGAATCCGTGCTCTTGCACGGGGAGGGGGGAGTCGGGTGCAGGGGGGCCTCTTCTGTCACTTTGGCTGCGGCTGAGCCTGGCACTGGGTGCGTGCATGCTCAGGAGACAGGCCTCTGCATGTCTCTGGACAGGCCCCGTGCCAGCTGGGACCTGAGCCTCAGCCCAGGTGCAACACCTGCGCTCAGGTTCGTTGGACCGGCCCAGGTCAGCTGAGAGGCAGGAGAAGGTGGTCCTGACCGCGGAGGGAAGCAAAAGTGCCGACACCTGCCAGCGGGAGAGCCGCGTCCAACCGCCGTGTGGGATCTAAGCCCCCTCTCGCTCCATCCGCTGCCTCCGCCCCACCCCCGTCCGGTCGGGGCGCCCGGCCGGCGCCCGGCGTGGGGGTGGGGGTGGGCAAGCGCCAGGCCTCCCGCGCCGCCCTAGACCGCTCTCCGACGCCCGCCGTGCCGGGACCAAAGCGCAGGCGCCCCAGCCCGCTGGGCCGGCCACGCCCACGGCCGCCCTGGCGCGCAGGCGCCCCTCACCCCGCCCCCGGCACGCTCGCCCCGACCCCGCCCCGCCCGGTTGCTCTGGAGACGGTGGCCACTGGCGGGAGCTGCCCGAGGCCGGGAGTGGGAAGACAGTTGGGATGGATGGGGCCGGGGGGCGTTTTCTGCACTCGGGAGTTGTCCCCAGTGCCAGTGCCGGGACAGATGCGGCCAATAGGCATCCTGCCGAAACCCACCCAATGCCCTTCGGGGAGCGCGTCCACTGCCAGGAAAACCTCCAGCGCTGGGGGAAGCGGGGTTCCAAAATGTTTACACCGAATGCCACCAGGAGGCCAGGGGAACGCGACGGAAGGGGCCGCCGACGCGGGTGGAGCCTGCTGGGTGGGGACTGGGCTAGGAGAGAAGCTCTGCTCTGGTGTCCTGGACAGTTGTCTGTCTGGTGAAAAGCTAAGAGCCTGAAGAAGCTCCAGGGAACAGGAGAGCGGCTCCGTTGCCCAAAGTCTGAGCCAAAACTTCCACCGCTAGGGGCCACTGTTGGATAGGAATAGTTCCTTCCTCACGCTTGCTGGAGGCCAGAGGGCTGAGTTCTAAGGCAGGGGGAGGGCCGGGGCCCCTTGCAGAAGGGGCTGTGGGGGAAGGGAGCCCTGGGGCAGATCTGGGGCTGCCGGGAGAGCCCCCTCTCCATGCCGTAGCTCACCTGGCCCAGGCCGAGGGTCTGGGCCGGGCCAGCCTGCCGGGCCCCTCCGAAGAGGGGGTTTCCTCGCCACCCAAAGTCCCCGAGGCCTCCTCCAGCGGGGGCCTACCTAGGGCCGGCCGGCGTTGCCCTGCAGGTCTCTCCCACGGCAATGGTCACAGACATGCTGTCTCCCATCGCCGTCACCTCCACCTTTTGTCAGGGCAACCCCGGCCTTTCCCACCGGTGGCCTGCGGGCTTCGGCCTGGGCTCCCGGCCAGGCCTCCCTCCAGACACCTGTCTCCCGGAGAGGACAGGCCCAGAGTCTTCCCTCTCCCTTGTCAATGACCTCTCTTTCTCTGCGTTTCTTTTCTGGGACGAGAGGGGCCCCAGAGCACCCCGACGACTCTGAGCAATGAGCCTGCCCTTTCTCCTCTCGCCCTCCTTTTTGGGACCCTACGAACGAACGAACGAGCATTTCTCTCGGCTCCGGGGCCGGGGGACGCACAACGAAACTGCTTACCTACTGGGGGCTCAGACACTCGCGTGGAAATCATTTCTGCTCACTTGAGGCAGGCTCTGCGGTCAAGTGGGCTTACAGGTCCAGGTGTTCCATGGACCGGGTACATTCTAAGCGGCCATCGTGACCGTCCAAAGCGGACGGACGTGTGGGTTGTTTGGGCATTGCCTCGAGTCGTAACCGTCCGTTTTTGGGGAGGGGAAAAAAAAAAAGTGAGAACCCATCATCTTCAGCACATTTCGCTCTGCCAGAGCACGCCACGCCAGCAGGTGATTTTCCTATTGATTGCCGTTCCAAGCTACCATAGCGGGCAATGCCGCAGGGATACTGTCAAGATTTCCAAACCAAAGCAGATAGCCCTTCTCGCCGAGGCGCAGCTGCCTAGTCGATCAAGCCCCAGGCCCCGGTGCTCCTGAGGGCGGCGGGGACACCCAGGACTACGCTGCTGATGGCAGGTGGCTCTGGGCCTCAGTGCCCTGCCAGTGGGCCCTCCTTGGGAAACCGTGCTCTTGCACGGGGAGGGGGGAGTCAGTTGCAGGGGGGCCTCTTCTGTCACTTTGGCTGCGGCTGAGCCTGGCACTGGGTGCGTGCAAGCTCAGGAGACAGGCCTCTGCATGTCTCTGGACAGGCCCCGTGCCAGCTGGGCCCTGAGCCTCAGCCCAGGTGCAACACCTGCGCTCAGGTTCGTTGGACCGGCCCAGGTCAGCTGAGAGGCAGGAGAAGGTGGTCCTGACCGCGGAAGGAAGCAAAAGTGCCGACACCTGCCAGGGGGACAGCCGCATCCAACCGCCAAGTGGGATCTAAGACCCCTCTCGCTCCATCCGCTGCCTCCGCCCCACCCCATCCTGTCGGGGCGCCCGGCCGGCGCCCGGCGTGGGGGTGGGGGTGGGGGTTGGGAAGCGCCAGGCTTCCCGTGCCGCCCTAGACCGCTCTCCGACGCCCGCCGTGCCGGGACCAAACCGCAGGCGCCCCAGCCCGCTGGGCCGGCCACGCCCACGGCCGCCCTGGCGCGCAGGCGCCCCTCACCCCGCCCCCGGCACGCTCGCCCCGACCCCGCCCCGCCCGGTTGCTCTGGAGACGGTGGCCACTGGCGGGAGCTGCCCGAGGCCGGGAGTGGGAAGACAGTTGGGATGGATGGGGCCGGGGGGCGTTTTCTGCACTCGGGAGTTGTCCCCAGTGCCAGTGCCGGGACAGATGCGGCCAATAGGCATCCTGCCGAAACCCACCCAATGCCCTTCGGGGAGCGCGTCCACTGCCAGGAAAACCTCCAGCGCTCGGGGAAGCGGGGTTCCAAAATGTTTACACCGAATGCCACCAGGAGGCCAGGGGAACGCGACGGAAGGGGCCGCCGACGCGGGTGGAGCCTGCTGGGTGGGGACTGGGCTAGGAGAGAAGCTCTGCTCTGGTGTCCTGGACAGTTGTCTGTCTGGTGAAAAGCTAAGAGCCTGAAGAAGCTCCAGGAACAGGAGAGCGGCTCCGTTGCCCAAAGTCTGAGCCAAAACTTCCACCGCTAGGGGCCACTGTTGGATAGGAATAGTTCCTTCCTCACGCTTGCTGGAGGCCAGAGGGCTGAGTTCTAAGGCAGGGGGAGGGCCGGGGCCCCTTGCAGAAGGGGCTGTGGGGGAAGGGAGCCCTGGGGCAGATCTGGGGCTGCCGGGAGAGCCCCCTCTCCATGCCGTAGCTCACCTGGCCCAGGCCGAGGGTCTGGGCCGGGCCAGGATGTCGGGCCCCTCCGAAGAGGGGGTTTCCTCGCCACCCAAATTCCCCGAGGCCTCCTCCAGCGGGGGCCTACCTAGGGCCGGCCGGCGTTGCCCTGCAGGTCTCTCCCACGGCAAGGGCCACAGACATGCTGTCTCCCATCGCCGTCACCTCCACCTTTTGTCAGGGCAACCCCGGCCTTTCCCACCGGTGGCCTGCGGGCTTCGGCCTGGGCTACCGGCCAGGCCTCCCTCCAGACACCTGTCTCCCGGAGAGGACAGGCCCAGAGTCTTCCCTCTCCCTTGTCAATGACCTCTCTTTCTCTGCGTTTCTTTTCAGGGACGAGAGGGGCCCCAGAGCACCCCGACGACTCTGAGCAATGAGCCTGCCCTTTCTCCTCTCGCCCTCCTTTTTGGGACCCTACGAACGAACGAACGAGCATTTCTCTTGGCTCCGGGGCCGGGGGACGCACAACGAAACTGCTTACCTACTGGGGGCTCAGACACTCGCGTGGAAATCATTTCTGCTCACTTGAGGCAGGCTCTGCGGTCAAGTGGGCTTACAGGTCCAGGTGTTCCATGGACCGGGTACATTCTAAGCGGCCATCGTGACCGTCCAAAGCGGACGGACGTGTGGGTTGTTTGGGCATTGCCTCGAGTCGTAACCGTCCGTTTTTGGGGAGGGGAAAAAAAAAAAGTGAGAACCCATCATCTTCAGCACATTTCGCTCTGCCAGAGCACGCCACGCCAGCAGGTGATTTTCCTATTGATTGCCGTTCCAAGCTACCATAGCGGGCAATGCCGCAGGGATACTGTCAAGATTTCCAAACCAAAGCAGATAGCCCTTCTCGCCGAGGCGCAGCTGCCTAGTCGATCAAGCCCCAGGCCCCGGTGCTCCTGAGGGAGGCGGGGACACCCAGGACTACGCTGCTGATGGCAGGTGGCTCCGGGCCTCAGTGCCCTGCCAGTGGGCCCTCCTTGGGAATCCGTGCTCTTGCACGGGGAGGGGGGAGTCGGTTGCAGGGGGGCCTCTTCTGTCACTTTGGCTGCGGCTGAGCCTGGCACTGGGTGCGTGCATGCTCAGGAGACAGGCCTCTGCATGTCTCTGGACAGGCCCCGTGCCAGCTGGGACCTGAGCCTCAGCCCAGGTGCAACACCTGCGCTCAGGTTCGTTGGACCGGCCCAGGTCAGCTGAGAGGCAGGAGAAGGTGGTCCTGACCGCGGAGGGAAGCAAAAGTGCCGACACCTGCCAGCGGGAGAGCCGCGTCCAACCGCCGTGTGGGATCTAAGCCCCCTCTCGCTCCATCCGCTGCCTCCGCCCCACCCCCTCCGGTCGGGGCGCCCGGCCGGCGCCCGGCGTGGGGGTGGGGGTGGGCAAGCGCCAGGCCTCCCGCGCCGCCCTAGACCGCTCTCCGACGCCCGCCGTGCCGGGACCAAAGCGCAGGCGCCCCAGCCCGCTGGGCCGGCCACGCCCACGGCCGCCCTGGCGCGCAGGCGCCCCTCACCCCGCCCCCGGCACGCTCGCCCTGACCCCGCCCCGCCCGGTTGCTCTGGAGACGGTGGCCACTGGCGGGAGCTGCCCGAGGCCGGGAGTGGGAAGACAGTTGGGATGGATGGGGCCGGGGGGCGTTTTCTGCACTCGGGAGTTGTCCCCAGTGCCAGTGCCGGGACAGATGCGGCCAATAGGCATCCTGCCGAAACCCACCCAATGCCCTTCGGGGAGCGCGTCCACTGCCAGGAAAACCTCCAGCGCTGGGGGAAGCGGGGTTCCAAAATGTTTACACCGAATGCCACCAGGAGGCCAGGGGAACGCGACGGAAGGGGCCGCCGACGCGGGTGGAGCCTGCTGGGTGGGGACTGGGCTAGGAGAGAAGCTCTGCTCTGGTGTCCTGGACAGTTGTCTGTCTGGTGAAAAGCTAAGAGCCTGAAGAAGCTCCAGGGAACAGGAGAGCGGCTCCGTTGCCCAAAGTCTGAGCCAAAACTTCCACCGCTAGGGGCCACTGTTGGATAGGAATAGTTCCTTCCTCACGCTTGCTGGAGGCCAGAGGGCTGAGTTCTAAGGCAGGGGGAGGGCTGGGGCCCCTTGCAGAAGGGGCTGTGGGGGAAGGGAGCCCTGGGGCAGATCTGGGGCTGCCGGGAGAGCCCCCTCTCCATGCCGTAGCTCACCTGGCCCAGGCCGAGGGTCTGGGCCGGGCCAGGATGTCGGGCCCCTCCGAAGAGGGGGTTTCCTCGCCACCCAAAGTCCCCGAGGCCTCCTCCAGCGGGGGCCTACCTAGGGCCGGCCGGCGTTGCCCTGCAGGTCTCTCCCACGGCAATGGTCACAGACATGCTGTCTCCCATCGCCGTCACCTCCACCTTTTGTCAGGGCAACCCCTGCCTTTCTCACCGGTGGCCTGCGGGCTTCGGCCTGGGCTCCCGGCCAGGCCTCCCTCCAGACACCTGTCTCCCGGAGAGGACAGGCCCAGAGTCTTCCCTCTCCCTTGTCAATGACCTCTCTTTCTCTGCGTTTCTTTTCTGGGACGAGAGGGGCCCCAGAGCACCCCGACGACTCTGAGCAATGAGCCTGCCCTTTCTCCTCTCGCCCTCCTTTTTGGGACCCTACGAACGAACGAACGAGCATTTCTCTCGGCTCCGGGGCCGGGGGACGCACAACGAAACTGCTTACCTACTGGGTGCTGAGACACTCGCGTGGAAATCATTTCTGCTCACTTGAGGCAGGCTCTGCGGTCAAGTGGGCTTACAGGTCCAGGTGTTCCATGGACCGGGTACATTCTAAGCGGCCATCGTGACCGTCCAAAGCGGACGGACGTGTGGGTTGTTTGGGCATTGCCTCGAGTCGTAACCGTCCGTTTTTGGGGAGGGGAAAAAAAAAAAGTGAGAACCCATCATCTTCAGCATATTTCGCTCTGCCAGAGCACGCCACACCAGCAGGTGATTTTCCTATTGATTGCCGTTCCAAGCTACCATAGCGGGCAATGCCGCAGGGATACTGTCAAGATTTCCAAACCAAAGCAGGTAGCCCTTCTCGCCGAGGCGCAGCTGCCTAGTCGATCAAGCCCCAGGCCCCGGTGCTCCTGAGGGCGGCGGGGACACCCAGGACTACGCTGCTGATGGCAGGTGGCTCCGGGCCTCAGTGCCCTGCCAGTGGGCCCTCCTTGGGAATCCGTGCTCTTGCACGGGGAGGGGGGAGTCGGTTGCAGGGGGGCCTCTTCTGTCACTTTGGCTGCGGCTGAGCCTGGCACTGGGTGCGTGCATGCTCAGGAGACAGGCCTCTGCATGTCTCTGGACAGGCCCCGTGCCAGCTGGGACCTGAGCCTCAGCCCAGGTGCAACACCTGCGCTCAGGTTCGTTGGACCGGCCCAGGTCAGCTGAGAGGCAGGAGAAGGTGGTCCTGACCGCGGAGGGAAGCAAGAGTGCCGACACCTGCCAGCGGGAGAGCCGCATCCAACCGCCGTGTGGGATCTAAGCCCCCTCTCGCTCCATCCGCTGCCTCCGCCTCACCCCCTCCGGTCGGGGCGCCCGGCCGGCGCCCGGCGTGGGGGTGGGGGTGGGCAAGCGCCAGGCCTCCCGCGCCGCCCTAGACCGCTCTCCGACGCCCGCCGTGCCGGGACCAAAGCGCAGGCGCCCCAGCCCGCTGGGCCGGCCACGCCCACGGCCGCCCTGGCGCGCAGGCGCCCCTCACCCCGCCCCCGGCACGCTCGCCCGGACCCCGCCCCGCCCGGTTGCTCTGGAGACGGTGGCCACTGGCGGGAGCTGCCCGAGGCCGGGAGTGGGAAGACAGTTGGGATGGATGGGGCCGGGGGGCGTTTTCTGCACTCGGGAGTTGTCCCCAGTGCCAGTGCCGGGACAGATGCGGCCAATAGGCATCCTGCCGAAACCCACCCAATGCCCTTCGGGGAGCGCGTCCACTGCCAGGAAAACCTCCAGCGCTGGGGGAAGCGGGGTTCCAAAATGTTTACACCGAATGCCACCAGGAGGCCAGGGGAACGCGACGGAAGGGGCCGCCGACGCGGGTGGAGCCTGCTGGGTGGGGACTGGGCTAGGAGAGAAGCTCTGCTCTGGTGTCCTGGACAGTTGTCTGTCTGGTGAAAAGCTAAGAGCCTGAAGAAGCTCCAGGGAACAGGAGAGCGGCTCCGTTGCCCAAAGTCTGAGCCAAAACTTCCACCGCTAGGGGCCACTGTTGGATAGGAATAGTTCCTTCCTCACGCTTGCTGGAGGCCAGAGGGCTGAGTTCTAAGGCAGGGGGCGGGCCGGGGCCCCTTGCAGAAGGGGCTGTGGGGGAAGGGAGCCCTGGGGCAGATCTGGGGCTGCCGGGAGAGCCCCCTCTCCATGCCGTAGCTCACCTGGCCCAGGCCGAGGGTCTGGGCCGGGCCAGCCTGCCGGGCCCCTCCGAAGAGGGGGTTTCCTCGCCACCCAAAGTCCCCGAGGCCTCCTCCAGCGGGGGCCTACCTAGGGCCGGCCGGCGTTGCCCTGCAGGTCTCTCCCACGGCAAGGGTCACAGACATGCTGTCTCCCATCGCCGTCACCTCCACCTTTTGTCAGGGCAACCCCGGCCTTTCCCACCGGTGGCCTGCAGGCTTCGGCCTGGGCTCCCGGCCAGGCCTCCCTCCAGACACCTGTCTCCCGGAGAGGACAGGCCCAGAGTCTTCCCTCTCCCTTGTGAATGACCTCTCTTTCTCTGCGTTTCTTTTCTGGGACGAGAGGGGCCCCAGAGCACCCCGACGACTCTGAGCAATGAGCCTGCCCTTTCTCCTCTCGCCCTCCTTTTTGGGACCCTACGAACGAACGAACGAGCATTTCTCTCGGCTCCGGGGCCGGGGGACGCACAACGAAACTGCTTACCTACTGGGGGCTCAGACACTCGCGTGGAAATCATTTCTGCTCACTTGAGGCAGGCTCTGCGGTCAAGTGGGCTTACAGGTCCAGGTGTTCCATGGACCGGGTACATTCTAAGCGGCCATCGTGACCTTCCAAAGCGGACGGACGTGTGGGTTGTTTGGGCATTGCCTCGAGTCGTAACCGTCCGTTTTTGGGGAGGGAAAAAAAAAAAGTGAGAACCCATCATCTTCAGCACATTTCGCTCTGCCAGAGCACGCCACGCCAGCAGGTGATTTTCCTATTGATTGCCGTTCCAAGCTACCATAGCGGGCAATGCCGCAGGGATACTGTCAAGATTTCCAAACCAAAGCAGATAGCCCTTCTCGCCGAGGCGCAGCTGCCTAGTCGATCAAGCCCCAGGCCCCGGTGCTCCTGAGGGCGGCGGGGACACCCAGGACTACGCTGCTGATGGCAGGTGGCTCCGGGCCTCAGTGCCCTGCCAGTGGGCCCTCCTTGGGAATCCGTGCTCTTGCACGGGGAGGGGGGAGTCGGTTGCAGGGGGGCCTCTTCTGTCACTTTGGCTGCGGCTGAGCCTGGCACTGGGTGCGTGCATGCTCAGGAGACAGGCCTCTGCATGTCTCTGGACAGGCCCCGTGCCAGCTGGGACCTGAGCCTCAGCCCAGGTGCAACACCTGCGCTCAGGTTCGTTGGACCGGCCCAGGTCAGCTGAGAGGCAGGAGAAGGTGGTCCTGACCGCGGAGGGAAGCAAAAGTGCCGACACCTGCCAGCGGGAGAGCCGCGTCCAACCGCCCTGTGGGATCTAAGCCCCCTCTCGCTCCATCCGCTGCCTCCGCCCCACCCCCTCTGGTCGGGTCGCCCGGCCGGCGCCCGGCGTGGGGGTGGGGGTGGGCAAGCGCCAGGCCTCCCGCGCCGCCCTAGACCGCTCTCCGACGCCCGCCGTGCCGGGACCAAAGCGCAGGCGCCCCAGCCCGCTGGGCCGGCCACGCCCACGGCCGCCCTGGCGCGCAGGCGCCCCTCACCCCGCCCCCGGCACGCTCGCCCCGACCCCGCCCCGCCCGGTTGCTCTGGATACGGTGGCCACTGGCGGGAGCTGCCGGAGGCCGGGAGTGGGAAGACAGTTGTGATGGATGGGGCCAGGGGGCGTTTTCTGCACTCGGGAGTTGTCCCCAGTGCCAGTGCCGGGACAGATGCGGCCAATAGGCATCCTGCCGAAACCCACCCAATGCCCTTCGGGGAGCGCGTCCACTGCCAGGAAAACCTCCAGCGCTGGGGGAAGCGGGGTTCCAAAATGTTTACACCGAATGCCACCAGGAGGCCAGGGGAACGCGACGGAAGGGGCCGCCGACGCGGGTGGAGCCTGCTGGGTGGGGACTGGGCTAGGAGAGAAGCTCTGCTCTGGTGTCCTGGACAGTTGTCTGTCTGGTGAAAAGCTAAGAGCCTGAAGAAGCTCCAGGGAACAGGAGAGCGGCTCCGTTGCCCAAAGTCTGAGCCAAAACTTCCACCGCTAGGGGCCACTGTTGGATAGGAATAGTTCCTTCCTCACGCTTGCTGGAGGCCAGAGGGCTGAGTTCTAAGGCAGGGGGAGGGCCGGGGCCCCTTGCAGAAGGGGCTGTGGGGGAAGGGAGCCCTGGGGCAGATCTGGGGCTGCCGGGAGAGCCCCCTCTCCATGCCGTAGCTCACCTGGCCCAGGCCGAGGGTCTGGGCCGGGCCAGGATGTCGGGCCCCTCCGAAGAGGGGGTTTCCTCGCCACCCAAAGTCCCCGAGGCCTCCTCCAGCGGGGGCCTACCTAGGGCCGGCCGGCGTTGCCCTGCAGGTCTCTCCCACGGCAAGGGCCACAGACATGCTGTCTCCCATCGCCGTCACCTCCACCTTTTGTCAGGGCAACCCCGGCCTTTCCCACCGGTGGCCTGCGGGCTTCGGCCTGGGCTCCCGGCCAGGCCTCCCTCCAGACACCTGTCTCCCGGAGAGGACAGGCCCAGAGTCTTCCCTCTCCCTTGTCAATGACCTCTCTTTCTCTGCGTTTCTTTTCTGGGACGAGAGGGGCCCCAGAGCACCCCGACGACTCTGAGCAATGAGCCTGCCCTTTCTCCTCTCGCCCTCCTTTTTGGGACCCTACGAACGAACGAACGAGCATTTCTCTCGGCTCCGGGGCCGGGGGACGCACAACGAAACTGCTTACCTACTGGGGGCTGAGACACTCGCGTGGAAATCATTTCTGCTCACTTGAGGCAGGCTCTGCGGTCAAGTGGGCTTACAGGTCCAGGTGTTCCATGGACCGGGTACATTCTAAGCGGCCATCGTGACCGTCCAAAGCGGACGGACGTGTGGGTTGTTTGGGCATTGCCTCGAGTCGTAACCGTCCGTTTTTGGGGAGGGGAAAAAAAAAGTGAGAACCCATCATCTTCAGCACATTTCGCTCTGCCAGAGCACGCCACGCCAACAGGTGATTTTCCTATTGATTGCCGTTCCAAGCTACCATAGCGGGCAATGCCGCAGGGATACTGTCAATATTTCCAAACCAAAGCAGATAGCCCTTCTCGCCGAGGCGCAGCTGCCTAGTCGATCAAGCCCCAGGCCCCGGTGCTCCTGAGGGCGGCGGGGACACCCAGGACTACGCTGCTGATGGCAGGTGGCTCCGGGCCTCAGTGCCCTGCCAGTGGGCCCTCCTTGGGAATCCGTGCTCTTGCACGGGGAGGGGCGAGTCGGTTGCAGGGGGGCCTCTTCTGTCACTTTGGCTGTGGCTGAGCCTGGCACTGGGTGCGTGCATGCTCAGGAGACAGGCCTCTGCATGTCTCTGGACAGGCCCCGTGCCAGCTGGGACCTGAGCCTCAGCCCAGGTGCAACACCTGTGCTCAGGTTCGTTGGACCGGCCCAGGTCAGCTGAGAGGCAGGAGAAGGTGGTCCTGACCGCGGAGGGAAGCAAAAGTGCCGACACCTGCCAGCGGGAGAGCCGCATCCAACCGCCGTGTGGGATCTAAGCCCACTCTCGCTCCATCCGCGGCCTCCGCCCCACCCCCTCCGGTCGGGGCGCTCGGCCGGCGCCCGGCGTGGGGGTGGGGTTGGGGGTGGGGGTGGGCAAGCGCCAGGCCTCCCGCGCCGCCCTAGACCGCTCTCCGACGCCCGCCGTGCGGGGACCAAAGCGCAGGCGCCCCAGCCCGCTGGGCCGGCCACGCCCACGGCCGCCCTGGCGCGCAGGCGCCCCTCACCCCGCCCCCGGCACGCTCGCCCCGACCCCGCCCCGCCCGGTTGCTCTGGAGACGGTGGCCACTGGCGGGAGCTGCCCGAGGCCGGGAGTGGGAAGACAGTTGGGATGGATGGGGCCGGGGGGCGTTTTCTGCACTCGGGAGTTGTCCCCAGTGCCAGTGCCGGGACAGATGCGGCCAATAGGCATCCTGCCGAAACCCACCCAATGCCCTTCGGGGAGCGCGTCCACTGCCAGGAAAACCTCCAGCGCTGGGGGAAGCGGGGTTCCAAAATGTTTACACCGAATGCCACCAGGAGGCCAGGGGAACGCGACGGAAGGGGCCGCCGACGCGGGTGGAGCCTGCTGGGTGGGGACTGGGCTAGGAGAGAAGCTCTGCTCTGGTGTCCTGGACAGTTGTCTGTCTGGTGAAAAGCTAAGAGCCTGAAGAAGCTCCAGGGAACAGGAGAGCGGCTCCGTTGCCCAAAGTCTGAGCCAAAACTTCCACCGCTAGGGGCCACTGTTGGATAGGAATAGTTCCTTCCTCACGCTTGCTGGAGGCCAGAGGGCTGAGTTCTAAGGCAGGGGGAGGGCCGGGGCCCCTTGCAGAAGGGGCTGTGGGGGAAGGGAGCCCTGGGGCAGATCTGGGGCTGCCGGGAGAGCCCCCTCTCCATGCCGTAGCTCACCTGGCCCAGGCCGAGGGTCTGGGCCGGGCCAGCCTGCCGGGCCCCTCCGAAGAGGGGGTTTCCTCGCCACCCAAAGTCCCCGAGGCCTCCTCCAGTGGGGGCCTACCTAGGGCCGGCCGGCGTTGCCCTGCAGGTCTCTCCCACGGCAATGGTCACAGACATGCTGTCTCCCATCGCCGTCACCTCCACCTTTTGTCAGGGCAACCCCTGCATTTCTCACCGGTGGCCTGCGGGCTTCGGCCTGGGCTCCCGGCCAGGCCTCCCTCCAGACACCTGTCTCCCGGAGGGGACAGGCCCAGAGTCTTCCCTCTCCCTTGTCAATGACCTCTCTTTCTCTGCGTTTCTTTTCTGGGACGAGAGGGGCCCCAGAGCACCCCGACGACTCTGAGCAATGAGCCTGCCCTTTCTCCTCTCGCCCTCCTTTTTGGGACCCTACGAACGAACGAACGAGCATTTCTCTCGGCTCCGGGGCCGGGGGACGCACAACGAAACTGCTTACCTACTGGGGGCTGAGACACTCGCGTGGAAATCATTTCTGCTCACTTGAGGCAGGCTCTGCGGTCAAGTGGGCTTACAGGTCCAGGTGTTCCATGGACCGGGTACATTCTAAGCGGCCATCGTGACCGTCCAAAGCGGACGGACGTGTGGGTTGTTTGGGCATTGCCTCGAGTCGTAACCGTCCGTTTTTGGGGAGGGGAAAAAAAAAAAGTGAGAACCCATCATCTTCAGCATATTTCGCTCTGCCAGAGCACGCCACACCAGCAGGTGATTTTCCTATTGATTGCCGTTCCAAGCTACCATAGCGGGCAATGCCGCAGGGATACTGTCAAGATTTCCAAACCAAAGCAGGTAGCCCTTCTCGCCGAGGCGCAGCTGCCTAGTCGATCAAGCCCCAGGCCCCGGTGCTCCTGAGGGCGGCGGGACACCCAGGACTACGCTGCTGATGGCAGGTGGCTCCGGCCTCAGTGCCCTGCCAGTGGGCCCTCCTTGGGAATCCGTGCTCTTGCACGGGGAGGGGGGAGTCGGTTGCAGGGGGGCCTCTTCTGTCACTTTGGCTGCGGCTGAGCCTGGCACTGGGTGCGTGCATGCTCAGGAGACAGGCCTCTGCATGTCTCTGCACAGGCCCCGAGCCAGCTGGGACCTGAGCCTCAGCCCAGGTGCAACACCTGCGCTCAGGTTCGTTGGACCGGCCCAGGTCAGCTGAGAGGCAGGAGAAGGTGGTCCTGACCGCGGAGGGAAGCAAAAAGTGCCGACACCTGCCAGCGGGAGAGCCGCGTCCAACCGCCGTGTGGGATCTAAGCCCCCTCTCGCTCCATCCGCTGCCTCCGCCCCACCCCCTCTGGTCGGGTCGCCCGGCCGGCGCCCGGCGTGGGGGTGGGGGTGGGCAAGCGCCAGGCCTCCCGCGCCGCCCTAGACCGCTCTCCGACGCCCGCCGTGCCGGGACCAAAGCGCAGGCGCCCCAGCCCGCTGGGCCGGCCACGCCCACGGCCGCCCTGGCGCGCAGGCGCCCCTCACCCCGCCCCCGGCACGCTCGCCCCGACCCCGCCCCGCCCGGTTGCTCTGGAGACGGTGGCCACTGGCGGGAGCTGCCCGAGGCCGGGAGTGGGAAGACAGTTGTGATGGATGGGGCCAGGGGGCGTTTTCTGCACTCGGGAGTTGTCCCCAGTGCCAGTGCCGGGACAGATGCGGCCAATAGGCATCCTGCCGAAACCCACCCAATGCCCTTCGGGGAGCGCGTCCACTGCCAGGAAAACCTCCAGCGCTGGGGGAAGCGGGGTTCCAAAATGTTTACACCGAATGCCACCAGGAGGCCAGGGGAACGCGACGGAAGGGGCCGCCGACGCGGGTGGAGCCTGCTGTGTGGGGACTGGGCTAGCAGAGAAGCTCTGCTCTGGTGTCCTGGACAGTTGTCTGTCTGGTGAAAAGCTAAGAGCCTGAAGAAGCTCCAGGGAACAGGAGAGCGGCTCCGTTGCCCAAAGTCTGAGCCAAAACTTCCACCGCTAGGGGCCACTGTTGGATAGGAATAGTTCCTTCCTCACGCTTGCTGGAGGCCAGAGGGCTGAGTTCTAAGGCAGGGGGAGGGCCGGGGCCCCTTGCAGAAGGGGCTGTGGGGGAAGGGAGCCCTGGGGCAGATCTGGGGCTGCCGGGAGAGCCCCCTCTCCATGCCGTAGCTCACCTGGCCCAGGCCGAGGGTCTGGGCCGGGCCAGGATGTCGGGCCCCTCCGAAGAGGGGGTTTCCTCGCCACCCAAAGTCCCCGAGGCCTCCTCCAGCGGGGGCCTACCTAGGGCCGGCCGGCGTTGCCCTGCAGGTCTCTCCCACGGCAAGGGCCACAGACATGCTGTCTCCCATCGCCGTCACCTCCACCTTTTGTCAGGGCAACCCCGGCCTTTCCCACCGGTGGCCTGCGGGCTTCGGCCTGGGCTCCCGGCCAGGCCTCCCTCCAGACACCTGTCTCCCGGAGAGGACAGGCCCAGAGTCTTCCCTCTCCCTTGTCAATGACCTCTCTTTCTCTGCGTTTCTTTTCTGGGACGAGAGGGGCCCCAGAGCACCCCGACGACTCTGAGCAATGAGCCTGCCCTTTCTCCTCTCGCCCTCCTTTTTGGGACCCTACGAACGAACGAACGAGCATTTCTCTCGGCTCCGGGGCCGGGGGACGCACAACGAAACTGCTTACCTACTGGGGGCTGAGACACTCGCGTGGAAATCATTTCTGCTCACTTGAGGCAGGCTCTGCGGTCAAGTGGGCTTACAGGTCCAGGTGTTCCATGGACCGGGTACATTCTAAGCGGCCATCGTGACCGTCCAAAGCGGACGGACGTGTGGGTTGTTTGGGCATTGCCTCGAGTCGTAACCGTCCGTTTTTGGGGAGGGGAAAAAAAAAGTGAGAACCCATCATCTTCAGCACATTTCGCTCTGCCAGAGCACGCCACGCCAACAGGTGATTTTCCTATTGATTGCCGTTCCAAGCTACCATAGCGGGCAATGCCGCAGGGATACTGTCAATATTTCCAAACCAAAGCAGATAGCCCTTCTCGCCGAGGCGCAGCTGCCTAGTCGATCAAGCCCCAGGCCCCGGTGCTCCTGAGGGCGGCGGGGACACCCAGGACTACGCTGCTGATGGCAGGTGGCTCCGGGCCTCAGTGCCCTGCCAGTGGGCCCTCCTTGGGAATCCGTGCTCTTGCACGGGGAGGGGGGAGTCGGTTGCAGGGGGGCCTCTTCTGTCACTTTGGCTGCGGCTGAGCCTGGCACTGGGTGCGTGCATGCTCAGGAGACAGGCCTCTGCATGTCTCTGGACAGGCCCCGTGCCAGCTGGGACCTGAGCCTCAGCCCAGGTGCAACACCTGTGCTCAGGTTCGTTGGACCGGCCCAGGTCAGCTGAGAGGCAGGAGAAGGTGGTCCTGACCGCGGAGGGAAGCAAAAGTGCCGACACCTGCCAGCGGGAGAGCCGCATCCAACCGCCGTGTGGGATCTAAGCCCACTCTCGCTCCATCCGCGGCCTCCGCCCCACCCCCTCCGGTCGGGGCGCTCGGCCGGCGCCCGGCGTGGGGGTGGGGTTGGGGGTGGGGGTGGGCAAGCGCCAGGCCTCCCGCGCCGCCCTAGACCGCTCTCCGACGCCCGCCGTGCCGGGACCAAAGCGCAGGCGCCCCAGCCCGCTGGGCCGGCCACGCCCACGGCCGCCCTGGCGCGCAGGCGCCCCTCACCCCGCCCCCGGCACGCTCGCCCCGACCCCGCCCCGCCCGGTTGCTCTGGAGACGGTGGCCACTGGCGGGAGCTGCCCGAGGCCGGGAGTGGGAAGACAGTTGGGATGGATGGGGCCGGGGGGCGTTTTCTGCACTCGGGAGTTGTCCCCAGTGCCAGTGCCGGGACAGATGCGGCCAATAGGCATCCTGCCGAAACCCACCCAATGCCCTTCGGGGAGCGCGTCCACTGCCAGGAAAACCTCCAGCGCTGGGGGAAGCGGGGTTCCAAAATGTTTACACCGAATGCCACCAGGAGGCCAGGGGAACGCGACGGAAGGGGCCGCCGACGCGGGTGGAGCCTGCTGGGTGGGGACTGGGCTAGGAGAGAAGCTCTGCTCTGGTGTCCTGGACAGTTGTCTGTCTGGTGAAAAGCTAAGAGCCTGAAGAAGCTCCAGGGAACAGGAGAGCGGCTCCGTTGCCCAAAGTCTGAGCCAAAACTTCCACCGCTAGGGGCCACTGTTGGATAGGAATAGTTCCTTCCTCACGCTTGCTGGAGGCCAGAGGGCTGAGTTCTAAGGCAGGGGGAGGGCCGGGGCCCCTTGCAGAAGGGGCTGTGGGGGAAGGGAGCCCTGGGGCAGATCTGGGGCTGCCGGGAGAGCCCCCTCTCCATGCCGTAGCTCACCTGGCCCAGGCCGAGGGTCTGGGCCGGGCCAGCCTGCCGGGCCCCTCCGAAGAGGGGGTTTCCTCGCCACCCAAAGTCCCCGAGGCCTCCTCCAGCGGGGGCCTACCTAGGGCCGGCCGGCGTTGCCCTGCAGGTCTCTCCCACGGCAAGGGTCACAGACATGCTGTCTCCCATCGCCGTCACCTCCACCTTTTGTCAGGGCAACCCCGGCCTTTCCCACCGGTGGCCTGCAGGCTTCGGCCTGGGCTCCCGGCCAGGCCTCCCTCCAGACACCTGTCTCCCGGAGAGGACAGGCCCAGAGTCTTCCCTCTCCCTTGTCAATGACCTCTCTTTCTCTGCGTTTCTTTTCTGGGACGAGAGGGGCCCCAGAGCACCCCGACGACTCTGAGCAATGAGCCTGCCCTTTCTCCTCTCGCCCTCCTTTTTGGGACCCTACGAACGAACGAACGAGCATTTCTCTCGGCTCCGGGGCCGGGGGACGCACAACGAAACTGCTTACCTACTGGGGGCTGAGACACTCGCGTGGAAATCATTTCTGCTCACTTGAGGCAGGCTCTGCGGTCAAGTGGGCTTACAGGTCCAGGTGTTCCATGGACCGGGTACATTCTAAGCGGCCATCGTGACCGTCCAAAGCGGACGGACGTGTGGGTTGTTTGGGCATTGCCTCGAGTCGTAACCGTCCGTTTTTGGGGAGGGGAAAAAAAAAAAGTGAGAACCCATCATCTTCAGCATATTTCGCTCTGCCAGAGCACGCCACACCAGCAGGTGATTTTCCTATTGATTGCCGTTCCAAGCTACCATAGCGGGCAATGCCGCAGGGATACTGTCAAGATTTCCAAACCAAAGCAGGTAGCCCTTCTCGCCGAGGCGCAGCTGCCTAGTCGATCAAGCCCCAGGCCCCGGTGCTCCTGAGGGCGGCGGGGACACCCAGGACTACGCTGCTGATGGCAGGTGGCTCCGGGCCTCAGTGCCCTGCCAGTGGGCCCTCCTTGGGAATCCGTGCTCTTGCACGGGGAGGGGGGAGTCGGTTGCAGGGGGGCCTCTTCTGTCACTTTGGCTGCGGCTGAGCCTGGCACTGGGTGCGTGCATGCTCAGGAGACAGGCCTCTGCATGTCTCTGGACAGGCCCCGTGCCAGCTGGGACCTGAGCCTCAGCCCAGGTGCAACACCTGCGCTCAGGTTCGTTGGACCGGCCCAGGTCAGCTGAGAGGCAGGAGAAGGTGGTCCTGACCGCGGAGGGAAGCAAAAGTGCCGACACCTGCCAGCGGGAGAGCCGCGTCCAACCGCCGTGTGGGATCTAAGCCCCCTCTCGCTCCATCCGCTGCCTCCGCCCCACCCCCTCCGGTCGGGTCGCCCGGCCGGCGCCCGGCGTGGGGGTGGGGGTGGGCAAGCGCCAGGCCTCCCGCGCCGCCCTAGACCGCTCTCCGACGCCCGCCGTGCCGGGACCAAAGCGCAGGCGCCCCAGCCCGCTGGGCCGGCCACGCCCACGGCCGCCCTGGCGCGCAGGCGCCCCTCACCCCGCCCCCGGCACGCTCGCCCCGACCCCGCCCCGCCCGGTTGCTCTGGAGACGGTGGCCACTGGCGGGAGCTGCCGGAGGCCGGGAGTGGGAAGACAGTTGTGATGGATGGGGGCCAGGGGGCGTTTTCTGCACTCGGGAGTTGTCCCCAGTGCCAGTGCCGGGACAGATGCGGCCAATAGGCCTCCTGCCGAAACCCACCCAATGCCCTTCGGGGAGCGCGTCCACTGCCAGGAAAACCTCCAGCGCTGGGGGAAGCGGGGTTCCAAAATGTTTACACCGAATGCCACCAGGAGGCCAGGGGAACGCGACGGAAGGGGCCGCCGACGCGGGTGGAGCCTGCTGGGTGGGGACTGGGCTAGGAGAGAAGCTCTGCTCTGGTGTCCTGGACAGTTGTCTGTCTGGTGAAAAGCTAAGAGCCTGAAGAAGCTCCAGGGAACAGGAGAGCGGCTCCGTTGCCCAAAGTCTGAGCCAAAACTTCCACCGCTAGGGGCCACTGTTGGATAGGAATAGTTCCTTCCTCACGCTTGCTGGAGGCCAGAGGGCTGAGTTCTAAGGCAGGGGGAGGGCCGGGGCCCCTTGCAGAAGGGGCTGTGGGGGAAGGGAGCCCTGGGGCAGATCTGGGGCTGCCGGGAGAGCCCCCTCTCCATGCCGTAGCTCACCTGGCCCAGGCCGAGGGTCTGGGCCGGGCCAGGATGTCGGGCCCCTCCGAAGAGGGGGTTTCCTCGCCACCCAAAGTCCCCGAGGCCTCCTCCAGCGGGGGCCTACCTAGGGCCGGCCGGCGTTGCCCTGCAGGTCTCTCCCACGGCAAGGGCCACAGACATGCTGTCTCCCATCGCCGTCACCTCCACCTTTTGTCAGGGCAACCCCGGCCTTTCCCACCGGTGGCCTGCGGGCTTCGGCCTGGGCTCCCGGCCAGGCCTCCCTCCAGACACCTGTCTCCCGGAGAGGACAGGCCCAGAGTCTTCCCTCTCCCTTGTCAATGACCTCTCTTTCTCTGCGTTTCTTTTCTGGGACGAGAGGGGCCCCAGAGCACCCCGACGACTCTGAGCAATGAGCCTGCCCTTTCTCCTCTCGCCCTCCTTTTTGGGACCCTACGAACGAACGAACGAGCATTTCTCTCGGCTCCGGGGCCGGGGGACGCACAACGAAACTGCTTACCTACTGGGGGCTGAGACACTCGCGTGAAAATCATTTCTGCTCACTTGAGGCAGGCTCTGCGGTCAAGTGGGCTTACAGGTCCAGGTGTTCCATGGACCGGGTACATTCTAAGCGGCCATCGTGACCGTCCAAAGCGGACGGACGTGTGGGTTGTTTGGGCATTGCCTCGAGTCGTAACCGTCCGTTTTTGGGGAGGGGAAAAAAAAAAGTGAGAACCCATCATCTTCAGCACATTTCGCTCTGCCAGAGCACGCCACGCCAGCAGGTGATTTTCCTATTGATTGCCGTTCCAGGCTACCATAGCGGGCAATGCCGCAGGGATACTGTCAAGATTTCCAAACCAAAGCAGGTAGCCCTTCTCGCCGAGGCGCAGCTGCCTAGTCGATCAAGCCCCAGGCCCCGGTGCTCCTGAGGGCGGCGGGGACACCCAGGACTACGCTGCTGATGGCAGGTGGCTCCGGGCCTCAGTGCCCTGCCAGTGGGCCCTCCTTGGGAATCCGTGCTCTTGCACGGGGAGGGGGGAGTCGGTTGCAGGGGGGCCTCTTCTGTCACTTTGGCTGCGGCTGAGCCTGGCACTGGGTGCGTGCATGCTCAGGAGACAGGCCTCTGCATGTCTCTGGACAGGCCCCGTGCCAGCTGGGACCTGAGCCTCAGCCCAGGTGCAACACCTGCGCTCAGGTTCGTTGGACCGGCCCAGGTCAGCTGAGAGGCAGGAGAAGGTGGTCCTGACCGCGGAGGGAAGCAAAAGTGCCGACACCTGCCAGCGGGAGAGCCGCGTCCAACCGCCGTGTGGGATCTAAGCCCCCTCTCGCTCCATCCGCTGCCTCCGCCTCACCCCCTCCGGTCGGGGCGCCCGGCCGGCGCCCGGCGTGGGGGTGGGGGTGGGCAAGCGCCAGGCCTCCCGCGCCGCCCTAGACCGCTCTCCGACGCCCGCCGTGCCGGGACCAAAGCGCAGGCGCCCCAGCCCGCTGGGCCGGCCACGCCCACGGCCGCCCTGGCGCGCAGGCGCCCCTCACCCCGCCCCCGGCACGCTCGCCCCGACCCCGCCCCGCCCGGTTGCTCTGGAGACGGTGGCCACTGGCGGGAGCTGCCCGAGGCCGGGAGTGGGAAGACAGTTGGGATGGATGGGGCCGGGGGGCGTTTTCTGCACTCGGGAGTTGTCCCCAGTGCCAGTGCCGGGACAGATGCGGCCAATAGGCATCCTGCCGAAACCCACCCAATGCCCTTCGGGGAGCGCGTCCACTGCCAGGAAAACCTCCAGCGCTGGGGGAAGCGGGGTTCCAAAATGTTTACACCGAATGCCACCAGGAGGCCAGGGGAACGCGACGGAAGGGGCCGCCGACGCGGGTGGAGCCTGCTGGGTGGGGACTGGGCTAGGAGAGAAGCTCTGCTCTGGTGTCCTGGACAGTTGTCTGTCTGGTGAAAAGCTAAGAGCCTGAAGAAGCTCCAGGGAACAGGAGAGCGGCTCCGTTGCCCAAAGTCTGAGCCAAAACTTCCACCGCTAGGGGCCACTGTTGGATAGGAATAGTTCCTTCCTCACGCTTGCTGGAGGCCAGAGGGCTGAGTTCTAAGGCAGGGGGAGGGCCGGGGCCCCTTGCAGAAGGGGCTGTGGGGGAAGGGAGCCCTGGGGCAGATCTGGGGCTGCCGGGAGAGCCCCCTCTCCATGCCGTAGCTCACCTGGCCCAGGCCGAGGGTCTGGGCCGGGCCAGCCTGCCGGGCCCCTCCGAAGAGGGGGTTTCCTCGCCACCCAAAGTCCCCGAGGCCTCCTCCAGCGGGGGCCTACCTAGGGCCGGCCGGCGTTGCCCTGCAGGTCTCTCCCACGGCAATGGTCACAGACATGCTGTCTCCCATCGCCGTCACCTCCACCTTTTGTCAGGGCAACCCCGGCCTTTCCCACCGGTGGCCTGCGGGCTTCGGCCTGGGCTCCCGGCCAGGCCTCCCTCCAGACACCTGTCTCCCGGAGAGGACAGGCCCAGAGTCTTCCCTCTCCCTTGTCAATGACCTCTCTTTCTCTGCGTTTCTTTTCTGGGACGAGAGGGGCCCCAGAGCACCCCGACGACTCTGAGCAATGAGCCTGCCCTTTCTCCTCTCGCCCTCCTTTTTGGGACCCTACGAACGAACGAACGAGCATTTCTCTCGGCTCCGGGGCCGGGGGACGCACAACGAAACTGCTTACCTACTGGGGGCTGAGACACTCGCGTGGAAATCATTTCTGCTCACTTGAGGCAGGCTCTGCGGTCAAGTGGGCTTACAGGTCCAGGTGTTCCATGGACCGGGTACATTCTAAGCGGCCATCGTGACCGTCCAAAGCGGACGGACGTGTGGGTTGTTTGGGCATTGCCTCGAGTCGTAACCGTCCGTTTTTGGGGAGGGGAAAAAAAAAAGTGAGAACCCATCATCTTCAGCACATTTCGCTCTGCCAGAGCACGCCACGCCAGCAGGTGATTTTCCTATTGATTGCCGTTCCAAGCTACCATAGCGGGCAATGCCGCAGGGATACTGTCAAGATTTCCAAACCAAAGCAGATAGCCCTTCTCGCCGAGGCGCAGCTGCCTAGTCGATCAAGCCCCAGGCCCCGGTGCTCCTGAGGGCGGCGGGGACACCCAGGACTACGCTGCTGATGGCAGGTGGCTCCGGGCCTCAGTGCCCTGCCAGTGGGCCCTCCTTGGGAATCCGTGCTCTTGCACGGGGAGGGGGGAGTCGGGTGCAGGGGGGCCTCTTCTGTCACTTTGGCTGCGGCTGAGCCTGGCACTGGGTGCGTGCATGCTCAGGAGACAGGCCTCTGCATGTCTCTGGACAGGCCCCGTGCCAGCTGGGACCTGAGCCTCAGCCCAGGTGCAACACCTGCGCTCAGGTTCGTTGGACCGGCCCAGGTCAGCTGAGAGGCAGGAGGAGGTGGTCCTGACCGCGGAGGGAAGCAAAAGTGCCGACACCTGCCAGGGGGACAGCCGCATCCAACCGCCAAGTGGGATCTAAGACCCCTCTCGCTCCATCCGCTGCCTCCGCCCCACCCCATCCTGTCGGGGCGCCCGGCCGGCGCCCGGCGTGTGGGTGGGGGTGGGGGTGGGGAAGCGCCAGGCTTCCCGTGCCGCCCTAGACCGCTCTCCGAAGCCCGCCGTGCCGGGACCAAACCGCAGGCGCCCCAGCCCGCTGGGCCGGCCATGCCCACGGCCGCCCTGGCGCGCAGGCGCCCCTCACCCCGCCCCCGGCACGCTCGCCCCGACCCCGCCCCGCCCGGTTGCTCTGGAGACGGTGGCCACTGGCGGAAGCTGCCCGAGGCCGGGAGTGGGAAGACAGTTGGGATGGATGGGGCCGGGGGGCGTTTTCTGCACTCGGGAGTTGTCCCCAGTGCCAGTGCCGGGACAGATGCGGCCAATAGGCATCCTGCCGAAACCCACCCAATGCCCTTCGGGGAGCGCGTCCACTGCCAGGAAAACCTCCAGCGCTCGGGGAAGCGGGGTTCCAAAATGTTTACACCGAATGCCACCAGGAGGCCAGGGGAACGCGACGGAAGGGGCCGCCGACGCGGGTGGAGCCTGCTGGGTGGGGACTGGGCTAGGAGAGAAGCTCTGCTCTGGTGTCCTGGACAGTTGTCTGTCTGGTGAAAAGCTAAGAGCCTGAAGAAGCTCCAGGAACAGGAGAGCGGCTCCGTTGCCCAAAGTCTGAGCCAAAACTTCCACCGCTAGGGGCCACTGTTGGATAGGAATAGTTCCTTCCTCATGCTTGCTGGAGGCCAGAGGGCTGAGTTCTAAGGCAGGGGGAGGGCCTGGGCCCCTTGCAGAAGGGGCTGTGGGGGAAGGGAGCCCTGGGGCAGATCTGGGGCTGCCGGGAGAGCCCCCTCTCCATGCCGTAGCTCACCTGGCCCAGGCCGAGGGTCTGGGCCGGGCCAGGATGTCGGGCCCCTCCGAAGAGGGGGTTTCCTCGCCACCCAAATTCCCCGAGGCCTCCTCCAGCGGGGGCCTACCTAGGGCCGGCCGGCGTTGCCCTGCAGGTCTCTCCCACGGCAAGGGCCACAGACATGCTGTCTCCCATCGCCGTCACCTCCACCTTTTGTCAGGGCAACCCCGGCCTTTCCCACCGGTGGCCTGCGGGCTTCGGCCTGGGCTCCCGGCCAGGCCTCCCTCCAGACACCTGTCTCCCGGAGAGGACAGGCCCAGAGTCTTCCCTCTCCCTTGTCAATGACCTCTCTTTCTCTGCGTTTCTTTTCAGGGACGAGAGGGGCCCCAGAGCACCCCGACGACTCTGAGCAATGAGCCTGCCCTTTCTCCTCTCGCCCTCCTTTTTGGGACCCTACGAACGAACGAACGAGCATTTCTCTTGGCTCCGGGGCCGGGGGACGCACAACGAAACTGCTTACCTACTGGGGGCTCAGACACTCGCGTGGAAATCATTTCTGCTCACTTGAGGCAGGCTCTGCGGTCAAGTGGGCTTACAGGTCCAGGTGTTCCATGGACCGGGTACATTCTAAGAGGCCATCGTGACCGTCCAAAGCGGACGGACGTGTGGGTTGTTTGGGCATTGCCTCGAGTCGTAACCGTCCGTTTTTGGGGAGGGGAAAAAAAAAAAAGTGAGAACCCATCATCTTCAGCACATTTCGCTCTGCCAGAGCACGCCACGCCAGCAGGTGATTTTCCTATTGATTGCCGTTCCAAGCTACCATAGCGGGCAATGCCGCAGGGATACTGTCAAGATTTCCAAACCAAAGCAGATAGCCCTTCTCGCCGAGGCGCAGCTGCCTAGTCGATCAAGCCCCAGGCCCCGGTGCTCCTGAGGGAGGCGGGGACACCCAGGACTACGCTGCTGATGGCAGGTGGCTCCGGGCCTCAGTGCCCTGCCAGTGGGCCCTCCTTGGGAATCCGTGCTCTTGCACGGGGAGGGGGGAGTTGGTTGCAGGGGGGCCTCTTCTGTCACTTTGGCTGCGGCTGAGCCTGGCACTGGGTGCGTGCATGCTCAGGAGACAGGCCTCTGCATGTCTCTGGACAGGCCCCGTGCCAGCTGGGACCTGAGCCTCAGCCCAGGTGCAACACCTGCGCTCAGGTTCGTTGGACCGGCCCAGGTCAGCTGAGAGGCAGGAGAAGGTGGTCCTGACCGCGGAGGGAAGCAAAAGTGCCGACACCTGCCAGCGGGAGAGCCGCGTCCAACCGCCGTGTGGGATCTAAGCCCCCTCTCGCTCCATCCGCTGCCTCCGCCTCACCCCCTCCGGTCGGGGCGCCCGGCCGGCGCCCGGCGTGGGGGTGGGGGTGGGCAAGCGCCAGGCCTCCCGGGCCGCCCTAGACCGCTCTCCGACGCACGCCGTGCCGGGACCAAAGCGCAGGCGCCCCAGCCCGCTGGGCCGGCCACGCCCACGGCCGCCCTGGCGCGCAGGCGCCCCTCACCCCGCGCCCGGCACGCTCGCCCCGACCCCGCCCCGCCCGGTTGCTCTGGAGACGGTGGCCACTGGCGGGAGCTGCCCAAGGCCGGGAGTGGGAAGACAGTTGGGATGGATGGGGCCGGGGGGCGTTTTCTGCACTCGGGAGTTGTCCCCAGTGCCAGTGCCGGGACAGATGCGGCCAATAGGCATCCTGCCGAAACCCACCCAATGCCCTTCGGGGAGCGCGTCCACTGCCAGGAAAACCTCCAGCGCTCGGGGAAGCGGGGTTCCAAAATGTTTACACCGAATGCCACCAGGAGGCCAGGGGAACGCGACGGAAGGGGCCGCCGACGCGGGTGGAGCCTGCTGGGTGGGGACTGGGCTAGGAGAGAAGCTCTGCTCTGGTGTCCTGGACAGTTGTCTGTCTGGTGAAAAGCTAAGAGCCTGAAGAAGCTCCAGGGAACAGGAGAGCGGCTCCGTTGCCCAAAGTCTGAGCCAAAACTTCCACCGCTAGGGGCCACTGTTGGATAGGAATAGTTCCTTCCTCACGCTTGCTGGAGGCCAGAGGGCTGAGTTCTAAGGCAGGGGGAGGGCCGGGGCCCCTTGCAGAAGGGGCTGTGGGGGAAGGGAGCCCTGGGGCAGATCTGGGGCTGCCGGGAGAGCCCCCTCTCCATGCCGTAGCTCACCTGGCCCAGGCCGAGGGTCTGGGCCGGGCCAGCCTGCCGGGCCCCTCCGAAGAGGGGGTTTCCTCGCCACCCAAAGTCCCCGAGGCCTCCTCCAGCGGGGGCCTACCTAGGGCCGGCCGGCGTTGCCCTGCAGGTCTCTCCCACGGCAATGGTCACAGACATGCTGTCTCCCATCGCCGTCACCTCCACCTTTTGTCAGGGCAACCCCTGCCTTTCTCACCGGTGGCCTGCGGGCTTCGGCCTGGGCTCCCGGCCAGGCCTCCCTCCAGACACCTGTCTCCCGGAGAGGACAGGCCCAGAGTCTTCCCTCTCCCTTGTCAATGACCTCTCTTTCTCTGCGTTTCTTTTCTGGGACGAGAGGGGCCCCAGAGCACCCCGACGACTCTGAGCAATGAGCCTGCCCTTTCTCCTCTCGCCCTCCTTTTTGGGACCCTACGAACGAACGAACGAGCATTTCTCTCGGCTCCGGGGCCGGGGGACGCACAACGAAACTGCTTACCTACTGGGGGCTGAGACACTCGCGTGGAAATCATTTCTGCTCACTTGAGGCAGGCTCTGCGGTCAAGTGGGCTTACAGGTCCAGGTGTTCCATGGACCGGGTACATTCTAAGCGGCCATCGTGACCGTCCAAAGCGGACGGACGTGTGGGTTGTTTGGGCATTGCCTCGAGTCGTAACCGTCCGTTTTTGGGGAGGGGAAAAAAAAAAAGTGAGAACCCATAATCTTCAGCATATTTCGCTCTGCCAGAGCACGCCACACCAGCAGGTGATTTTCCTATTGATTGCCGTTCCAAGCTACCATAGCGGGCAATGCCGCAGGGATACTGTCAAGATTTCCAAACCAAAGCAGGTAGCCCTTCTCGCCGAGGCGCAGCTGCCTAGTCGATCAAGCCCCAGGCCC
The DNA here is from genome assembly GCF_030445035.2 of Dasypus novemcinctus. Lineage (NCBI taxonomy): Eukaryota > Metazoa > Chordata > Mammalia > Cingulata > Dasypodidae > Dasypus > Dasypus novemcinctus. The sequence goes on along the minus strand of NW_026688369.1, from coordinate 25,066 downwards.
CGGTGCTCCTGAGGGCGGCGGGGACACCCAGGACTACGCTGCTGATGGCAGGTGGCTCCGGGCCTCAGTGCCCTGCCAGTGGGCCCTCCTTGGGAATCCGTGCTCTTGCACGGGGAGGGGGGAGTCGGTTGCAGGGGGGCCTCTTCTGTCACTTTGGCTGCGGCTGAGCCTGGCACTGGGTGCGTGCATGCTCAGGAGACAGGCCTCTGCATGTCTCTGGACAGGCCCCGTGCCAGCTGGGACCTGAGCCTCAGCCCAGGTGCAACACCTGCGCTCAGGTTCGTTGGACCGGCCCAGGTCAGCTGAGAGGCAGGAGAAGGTGGTCCTGACCGCGGAGGGAAGCAAAAGTGCCGACACCTGCCAGCGGGAGAGCCGCGTCCAACCGCCGTGTGGGATCTAAGCCCCCTCTCGCTCCATCCGCTGCCTCCGCCCCACCCCCTCTGGTCGGGTCGCCCGGCCGGCGCCCGGCGTGGGGGTGGGGGTGGGCAAGCGCCAGGCCTCCCGCGCCGCCCTAGACCGCTCTCCGACGCCCGCCGTGCCGGGACCAAAGCGCAGGCGCCCCAGCCCGCTGGGCCGGCCACGCCCACGGCCGCCCTGGCGCGCAGGCGCCCCTCACCCCGCCCCCGGCACGCTCGCCCCGACCCCACCCCGCCCGGTTGCTCTGGAGACGGTGGCCACTGGCGGGAGCTGCCCGAGGCCGGGAGTGGGAAGACAGTTGTGATGGATGGGGCCAGGGGGCGTTTTCTGCACTCGGGAGTTGTCCCCAGTGCCAGTGCCGGGACAGATGCGGCCAATAGGCATCCTGCCGAAACCCACCCAATGCCCTTCGGGGAGCGCGTCCACTGCCAGGAAAACCTCCAGCGCTGGGGGAAGCGGGGTTCCAAAATGTTTACACCGAATGCCACCAGGAGGCCAGGGGAACGCGACGGAAGGGGCCGCCGACGCGGGTGGAGCCTGCTGTGTGGGGACTGGGCTAGGAGAGAAGCTCTGCTCTGGTGTCCTGGACAGTTGTCTGTCTGGTGAAAAGCTAAGAGCCTGAAGAAGCTCCAGGGAACAGGAGAGCGGCTCCGTTGCCCAAAGTCTGAGCCAAAACTTCCACCGCTAGGGGCCACTGTTGGATAGGAATAGTTCCTTCCTCACGCTTGCTGGAGGCCAGAGGGCTGAGTTCTAAGGCAGGGGGAGGGCCGGGGCCCCTTGCAGAAGGGGCTGTGGGGGAAGGGAGCCCTGGGGCAGATCTGGGGCTGCCGGGAGAGCCCCCTCTCCATGCCGTAGCTCACCTGGCCCAGGCCGAGGGTCTGGGCCGGGCCAGGATGTCGGGCCCCTCCGAAGAGGGGGTTTCCTCGCCACCCAAAGTCCCCGAGGCCTCCTCCAGCGGGGGCCTACCTAGGGCCGGCCGGCGTTGCCCTGCAGGTCTCTCCCACGGCAAGGGCCACAGACATGCTGTCTCCCATCGCCGTCACCTCCACCTTTTGTCAGGGCAACCCCGGCCTTTCCCACCGGTGGCCTGCGGGCTTCGGCCTGGGCTCCCGGCCAGGCCTCCCTCCAGACACCTGTCTCCCGGAGAGGACAGGCCCAGAGTCTTCCCTCTCCCTTGTCAATGACCTCTCTTTCTCTGCGTTTCTTTTCTGGGACGAGAGGGGCCCCAGAGCACCCCGACGACTCTGAGCAATGAGCCTGCCCTTTCTCCTCTCGCCCTCCTTTTTGGGACCCTACGAACGAACGAACGAGCATTTCTCTCGGCTCCGGGGCCGGGGGACGCACAACGAAACTGCTTACCTACTGGGGGCTGAGACACTCGCGTGGAAATCATTTCTGCTCACTTGAGGCAGGCTCTGCGGTCAAGTGGGCTTACAGGTCCAGGTGATCCATGGACCGGGTACATTCTAAGCGGCCATCGTGACCGTCCAAAGCGGACGGACGTGTGGGTTGTTTGGGCATTGCCTCGAGTCGTAACCGTCCGTTTTTGGGGAGGGGAAAAAAAAAGTGAGAACCCATCATCTTCAGCACATTTCGCTCTGCCAGAGCACGCCACGCCAACAGGTGATTTTCCTATTGATTGCCGTTCCAAGCTACCATAGCGGGCAATGCCGCAGGGATACTGTCAATATTTCCAAACCAAAGCAGATAGCCCTTCTCGCCGAGGCGCACCTGCCTAGTCGATCAAGCCCCAGGCCCCGGTGCTCCTGAGGGCGGCGGGGACACCCAGGACTACGCTGCTGATGGCAGGTGGCTCCGGGCCTCAGTGCCCTGCCAGTGGGCCCTCCTTGGGAATCCGTGCTCTTGCACGGGGAGGGGGGAGTCGGTTGCAGGGGGGCCTCTTCTGTCACTTTGGCTGCGGCTGAGCCTGGCACTGGGTGCGTGCATGCTCAGGAGACAGGCCTCTGCATGTCTCTGGACAGGCCCCGTGCCAGCTGGGACCTGAGCCTCAGCCCAGGTGCAACACCTGTGCTCAGGTTCGTTGGACCGGCCCAGGTCAGCTGAGAGGCAGGAGAAGGTGGTCCTGACCGCGGAGGGAAGCAAAAGTGCCGACACCTGCCAGCGGGAGAGCCGCATCCAACCGCCGTGTGGGATCTAAGCCCACTCTCGCTCCATCCGCGGCCTCCGCCCCACCCCCTCCGGTCGGGGCGCTCGGCCGGCGCCCGGCGTGGGGGTGGGGTTGGGGGTGGGGGTGGGCAAGCGCCAGGCCTACCGCGCCGCCCTAGACCGCTCTCCGACGCCCGCCGTGCCGGGACCAAAGCGCAGGCGCCCCAGCCCGCTGGGCCGGCCACGCCCACGGCCGCCCTGGCGCGCAGGCGCCCCTCACCCCGCCCCCGGCACGCTCGCCCGGACCCCGCCCCGCCCGGTTGCTCTGGAGACGGTGGCCACTGGCGGGAGCTGCCCGAGGCCGGGAGTGGGAAGACAGTTGGGATGGATGGGGCCGGGGGGCGTTTTCTGCACTCGGGAGTTGTCCCCAGTGCCAGTGCCGGGACAGATGCGGCCAATAGGCATCCTGCCGAAACCCACCCAATGCCCTTCGGGGAGCGCGTCCACTGCCAGGAAAACCTCCAGCGCTCGGGGAAGCGGGGTTCCAAAATGTTTACACCGAATGCCACCAGGAGGCCAGGGGAACGCGACGGAAGGGGCCGCCGACGCGGGTGGAGCCTGCTGGGTGGGGACTGGGCTAGGAGAGAAGCTCTGCTCTGGTGTCCTGGACAGTTGTCTGTCTGGTGAAAAGCTAAGAGCCTGAAGAAGCTCCAGGGAACAGGAGAGCGGCTCCGTTGCCCAAAGTCTGAGCCAAAACTTCCACCGCTAGGGGCCACTGTTGGATAGGAATAGTTCCTTCCTCACGCTTGCTGGAGGCCAGAGGGCTGAGTTCTAAGGCAGGGGGAGGGCCGGGGCCCCTTGCAGAAGGGGCTGTGGGGGAAGGGAGCCCTGGGGCAGATCTGGGGCTGCCGGGAGAGCCCCCTCTCCATGCCGTAGCTCACCTGGCCCAGGCCGAGGGTCTGGGCCGGGCCAGCCTGCCGGGCCCCTCCGAAGAGGGGATTTCCTCGCCACCCAAAGTCCCCGAGGCCTCCTCCAGCGGGGGCCTACCTAGGGCCGGCCGGCGTTGCCCTGCAGGTCTCTCCCACGGCAAGGGCCACAGACATGCTGTCTCCCATCGCCGTCACCTCCACCTTTTGTCAGGGCAACCCCGGCCTTTCCCACCGGTGGCCTGCGGGCTTCGGCCTGGGCTCCCGGCCAGGCCTCCCTCCAGACACCTGTCTCCCGGAGAGGACAGGCCCAGAGTCTTCCCTCTCCCTTGTCAATGACCTCTCTTTCTCTGCGTTTCTTTTCAGGGACGAGAGGGGCCCCAGAGCACCCCGACGACTCTGAGCAATGAGCCTGCCCTTTCTCCTCTCGCCCTCCTTTTTGGGACCCTACGAACGAACGAACGAGCATTTCTCTTGGCTCCGGGGCCGGGGGACGCACAACGAAACTGCTTACCTACTGGGGGCTGAGACACTCGCGTGGAAATCATTTCTGCTCACTTGAGGCAGGCTCTGCGGTCAAGTGGGCTTACAGGTCCAGGTGTTCCATGGACCGGGTACATTCTAAGCGGCCATCGTGACCGTCCAAAGCGGACGGACGTGTGGGTTGTTTGGGCATTGCCTCGAGTCGTAACCGTCCGTTTTTGGGGAGGGGAAAAAAAAAAGTGAGAACCCATCATCTTCAGCACATTTCGCTCTGCCAGAGCACGCCACGCCAACAGGTGATTTTCCTATTGATTGCCGTTCCAAGCTACCATAGCGGGCAATGCCGCAGGGATACTGTCAAGATTTCCAAACCAAAGCAGATAGCCCTTCTCGCCGAGGCGCAGCTGCCTAGTCGATCAAGCCCCAGGCCCCGGTGCTCCTGAGGGCGGCGGGGACACCCAGGACTACGCTGCTGATGGCAGGTGGCTCCGGGCCTCAGTGCCCTGCCAGTGGGCCCTCCTTGGGAATCCGTGCTCTTGCACGGGGAGGGGGGAGTCGGTTGCAGGGGGGCCTCTTCTGTCACTTTGGCTGCGGCTGAGCCTGGCACTGGGTGCGTGCATGCTCAGGAGACAGGCCTCTGCATGTCTCTGGACAGGCCCCGTGCCAGCTGGGACCTGAGCCTCAGCCCAGGTGCAACACCTGCGCTCAGGTTCGTTGGACCGGCCCAGGTCAGCTGAGAGGCAGGAGAAGGTGGTCCTGACCGCGGAGGGAAGCAAAAGTGCCGACACCTGCCAGCGGGAGAGCCGCGTCCAACCGCCGTGTGGGATCTAAGCCCCCTCTCGCTCCATCCGCTGCCTCCGCCCCACCCCCGTCCGGTCGGGGCGCCCGGCCGGCGCCCGGCGTGGGGGTGGGGGTGGGCAAGCGCCAGGCCTCCCGCGCCGCCCTAGACCGCTCTCCGACGCCCGCCGTGCCGGGACCAAAGCGCAGGCGCCCCAGCCCGCTGGGCCGGCCACGCCCACGGCCGCCCTGGCGCGCAGGCGCCCCTCACCCCGCCCCCGGCACGCTCGCCCCGACCCCGCCCCGCCCGGTTGCTCTGGAGACGGTGGCCACTGGGGGGAGCTGCCCGAGGCCGGGAGTGGGAAGACAGTTGGGATGGATGGGGCCGGGGGGCGTTTTCTGCACTCGGGAGTTGTCCCCAGTGCCAGTGCCGGGACAGATGCGGCCAATAGGCATCCTGCCGAAACCCACCCAATGCCCTTCGGGGAGCGCGTCCACTGCCAGGAAAACCTCCAGCGCTGGGGGAAGCGGGGTTCCAAAATGTTTACACCGAATGCCACCAGGAGGCCAGGGGAACGCGACGGAAGGGGCCGCCGACGCGGGTGGAGCCTGCTGGGTGGGGACTGGGCTAGGAGAGAAGCTCTGCTCTGGTGTCCTGGACAGTTGTCTGTCTGGTGAAAAGCTAAGAGCCTGAAGAAGCTCCAGGGAACAGGAGAGCGGCTCCGTTGCCCAAAGTCTGAGCCAAAACTTCCACCGCTAGGGGCCACTGTTGGATAGGAATAGTTCCTTCCTCACGCTTGCTGGAGGCCAGAGGGCTGAGTTCTAAGGCAGGGGGAGGGCCGGGGCCCCTTGCAGAAGGGGCTGTGGGGGAAGGGAGCCCTGGGGCAGATCTGGGGCTGCCGGGAGAGCCCCCTCTCCATGCCGTAGCTCACCTGGCCCAGGCCGAGGGTCTGGGCCGGGCCAGCCTGCCGGGCCCCTCCGAAGAGGGGGTTTCCTCGCCACCCAAAGTCCCCGAGGCCTCCTCCAGCGGGGGCCTACCTAGGGCCGGCCGGCGTTGCCCTGCAGGTCTCTCCCACGGCAATGGTCACAGACATGCTGTCTCCCATCGCCGTCACCTCCACCTTTTGTCAGGGCAACCCCGGCCTTTCCCACCGGTGGCCTGCGGGCTTCGGCCTGGGCTCCCGGCCAGGCCTCCCTCCAGACACCTGTCTCCCGGAGAGGACAGGCCCAGAGTCTTCCCTCTCCCTTGTCAATGACCTCTCTTTCTCTGCGTTTCTTTTCTGGGACGAGAGGGGCCCCAGAGCACCCCGACGACTCTGAGCAATGAGCCTGCCCTTTCTCCTCTCGCCCTCCTTTTTGGGACCCTACGAACGAACGAACGAGCATTTCTCTCGGCTCCGGGGCCGGGGGACGCACAACGAAACTGCTTACCTACTGGGGGCTCAGACACTCGCGTGGAAATCATTTCTGCTCACTTGAGGCAGGCTCTGCGGTCAAGTGGGCTTACAGGTCCAGGTGTTCCATGGACCGGGTACATTCTAAGCGGCCATCGTGACCGTCCAAAGCGGACGGACGTGTGGGTTGTTTGGGCATTGCCTCGAGTCGTAACCGTCCGTTTTTGGGGAGGGGAAAAAAAAAAAAGTGAGAACCCATCATCTTCAGCACATTTCGCTCTGCCAGAGCACGCCACGCCAGCAGGTGATTTTCCTATTGATTGCCGTTCCAAGCTACCATAGCGGGCAATGCCGCAGGGATACTGTCAAGATTTCCAAACCAAAGCAGATAGCCCTTCTCGCCGAGGCGCAGCTGCCTAGTCGATCAAGCCCAAGGCCCCGGTGCTCCTGAGGGCGGCGGGGACACCCAGGACTACGCTGCTGATGGCAGGTGGCTCTGGGCCTCAGTGCCCTGCCAGTGGGCCCTCCTTGGGAATCCGTGCTCTTGCACGGGGAGGGGGGAGTCGGGTGCAGGGGGGCCTCTTCTGTCACTTTGGCTGCGGCTGAGCCTGGCACTGGGTGCGTGCATGCTCAGGAGACAGGCCTCTGCATGTCTCTGGACAGGCCCCGTGCCAGCTGGGACCTGAGCCTCAGCCCAGGTGCAACACCTGCGCTCAGGTTCGTTGGACCGGCCCAGGTCAGCTGAGAGGCAGGAGGAGGTGGTCCTGACCGCGGAGGGAAGCAAAAGTGCCGACACCTGCCAGGGGGACAGCCGCATCCAACCGCCAAGTGGGATCTAAGACCCCTCTCGCTCCATCCGCTGCCTCCGCCCCACCCCATCCTGTCGGGGCGCCCGGCCGGCGCCCGGCGTGGGGGTGGGGGTGGGGGTGGGGAAGCGCCAGGCCTCCCGCGCCGCCCTAGACCGCTCTCCGACGCCCGCCGTGCCGGGACCAAAGCGCAGGCGCCCCAGCCCGCTGGGCCGGCCACGCCCACGGCCGCCCTGGCGCGCAGGCGCCCCTCACCCCGCCCCCGGCACGCTCGCCCCGACCCCGCCCCGCCCGGTTGCTCTGGAGACGGTGGCCACTGGCGGAAGCTGCCCGAGGCCGGGAGTGGGAAGACAGTTGGGATGGATGGGGCCGGGGGGCGTTTTCTGCACTCGGGAGTTGTCCCCAGTGCCAGTGCCGGGACAGATGCGGCCAATAGGCATCCTGCCGAAACCCACCCAATGCCCTTCGGGGAGCGCGTCCACTGCCAGGAAAACCTCCAGCGCTCGGGGAAGCGGGGTTCCAAAATGTTTACACCGAATGCCACCAGGAGGCCAGGGGAACGCGACGGAAGGGGCCGCCGACGCGGGTGGAGCCTGCTGGGTGGGGACTGGGCTAGGAGAGAAGCTCTGCTCTGGTGTCCTGGACAGTTGTCTGTCTGGTGAAAAGCTAAGAGCCTGAAGAAGCTCCAGGAACAGGAGAGCGGCTCCGTTGCCCAAAGTCTGAGCCAAAACTTCCACCGCTAGGGGCCACTGTTGGATAGGAATAGTTCCTTCCTCATGCTTGCTGGAGGCCAGAGGGCTGAGTTCTAAGGCAGGGGGAGGGCCGGGGCCCCTTGCAGAAGGGGCTGTGGGGGAAGGGAGCCCTGGGGCAGATCTGGGGCTGCCGGGAGAGCCCCCTCTCCATGCCGTAGCTCACCTGGCCCAGGCCGAGGGTCTGGGCCGGGCCAGGATGTCGGGCCCCTCCGAAGAGGGGGTTTCCTCGCCACCCAAATTCCCCGAGGCCTCCTCCAGCGGGGGCCTACCTAGGGCCGGCCGGCGTTGCCCTGCAGGTCTCTCCCACGGCAAGGGCCACAGACATGCTGTCTCCCATCGCCGTCACCTCCACCTTTTGTCAGGGCAACCCCGGCCTTTCCCACCGGTGGCCTGCGGGCTTCGGCCTGGGCTCCCGGCCAGGCCTCCCTCCAGACACCTGTCTCCCGGAGAGGACAGGCCCAGAGTCTTCCCTCTCCCTTGTCAATGACCTCTCTTTCTCTGCGTTTCTTTTCAGGGACGAGAGGGGCCCCAGAGCACCCCGACGACTCTGAGCAATGAGCCTGCCCTTTCTCCTCTCGCCCTCCTTTTTGGGACCCTACGAACGAACGAACGAGCATTTCTCTTGGCTCCGGGGCCGGGGGACGCACAACGAAACTGCTTACCTACTGGGGGCTCAGACACTCGCGTGGAAATCATTTCTGCTCACTTGAGGCAGGCTCTGCGGTCAAGTGGGCTTACAGGTCCAGGTGTTCCATGGACCGGGTACATTCTAAGCGGCCATCGTGACCGTCCAAAGCGGACGGACGTGTGGGTTGTTTGGGCATTGCCTCGAGTCGTAACCGTCCGTTTTTGGGGAGGGGAAAAAAAAAAAAGTGAGAACCCATCATCTTCAGCACATTTCGCTCTGCCAGAGCACGCCACGCCAGCAGGTGATTTTCCTATTGATTGCCGTTCCAAGCTACCATAGCGGGCAATGCCGCAGGGATACTGTCAAGATTTCCAAACCAAAGCAGATAGCCCTTCTCGCCGAGGCGCAGCTGCCTAGTCGATCAAGCCCCAGGCCCCGGTGCTCCTGAGGGCGGCGGGGACACCCAGGACTACGCTGCTGATGGCAGGTGGCTCCGGGCCTCAGTGCCCTGCCAGTGGGCCCTCCTTGGGAATCCGTGCTCTTGCACGGGGAGGGGGGAGTCGGGTGCAGGGGGGCCTCTTCTGTCACTTTGGCTGCGGCTGAGCCTGGCACTGGGTGCGTGCATGCTCAGGAGACAGGCCTCTGCATGTCTCTGGACAGGCCCCGTGCCAGCTGGGACCTGAGCCTCAGCCCAGGTGCAACACCTGCGCTCAGGTTCGTTGGACCGGCCCAGGTCAGCTGAGAGGCAGGAGAAGGTGGTCCTGACCGCGGAGGGAAGCAAAAGTGCCGACACCTGCCAGCGGGAGAGCCGCGTCCAACCGCCGTGTGGGATCTAAGCCCCCTCTCGCTCCATCCGCTGCCTCCGCCCCACCCCCGTCCGGTCGGGGCGCCCGGCCGGCGCCCGGCGTGGGGGTGGGGGTGGGCAAGCGCCAGGCCTCCCGCGCCGCCCTAGACCGCTCTCCGACGCCCGCCGTGCCGGGACCAAAGCGCAGGCGCCCCAGCCCGCTGGGCCGGCCACGCCCACGGCCGCCCTGGCGCGCAGGCGCCCCTCACCCCGCCCCCGGCACGCTCGCCCCGACCCCGCCCCGCCCGGTTGCTCTGGAGACGGTGGCCACTGGCGGGAGCTGCCCGAGGCCGGGAGTGGGAAGACAGTTGGGATGGATGGGGCCGGGGGGGCGTTTTCTGCACTCGGGAGTTGTCCCCAGTGCCAGTGCCGGGACAGATGCGGCCAATAGGCATCCTGCCGAAACCCACCCAATGCCCTTCGGGGAGCGCGTCCACTGCCAGGAAAACCTCCAGCGCTGGGGGAAGCGGGGTTCCAAAATGTTTACACCGAATGCCACCAGGAGGCCAGGGGAACGCGACGGAAGGGGCCGCCGACGCGGGTGGAGCCTGCTGGGTGGGGACTGGGCTAGGAGAGAAGCTCTGCTCTGGTGTCCTGGACAGTTGTCTGTCTGGTGAAAAGCTAAGAGCCTGAAGAAGCTCCAGGGAACAGGAGAGCGGCTCCGTTGCCCAAAGTCTGAGCCAAAACTTCCACCGCTAGGGGCCACTGTTGGATAGGAATAGTTCCTTCCTCACGCTTGCTGGAGGCCAGAGGGCTGAGTTCTAAGGCAGGGGGAGGGCCGGGGCCCCTTGCAGAAGGGGCTGTGGGGGAAGGGAGCCCTGGGGCAGATCTGGGGCTGCCGGGAGAGCCCCCTCTCCATGCCGTAGCTCACCTGGCCCAGGCCGAGGGTCTGGGCCGGGCCAGGATGTCGGGCCCCTCCGAAGAGGGGGTTTCCTCGCCACCCAAAGTCCCCGAGGCCTCCTCCAGCGGGGGCCTACCTAGGGCCGGCCGGCGTTGCCCTGCAGGTCTCTCCCACGGCAATGGTCACAGACATGCTGTCTCCCATCGCCGTCACCTCCACCTTTTGTCAGGGCAACCCCTGCCTTTCTCACCGGTGGCCTGCGGGCTTCGGCCTGGGCTCCCGGCCAGGCCTCCCTCCAGACACCTGTCTCCCGGAGAGGACAGGCCCAGAGTCTTCCCTCTCCCTTGTCAATGACCTCTCTTTCTCTGCGTTTCTTTTCTGGGACGAGAGGGGCCCCACAGCACCCCGACGACTCTGAGCAATGAGCCTGCCCTTTCTCCTCTCGCCCTCCTTTTTGGGACCCTACGAACGAACGAACGAGCATTTCTCTCGGCTCCGGGGCCGGGGGACGCACAACGAAACTGCTTACCTACTGGGGGCTCAGACACTCGCGTGGAAATCATTTCTGCTCACTTGAGGCAGGCTCTGCGGTCAAGTGGGCTTACAGGTCCAGGTGTTCCATGGACCGGGTACATTCTAAGCGGCCATCGTGACCGTCCAAAGCGGACGGACGTGTGGGTTGTTTGGGCATTGCCTCGAGTCGTAACCGTCCGTTTTTGGGGAGGGGAAAAAAAAAAAGTGAGAACCCATCATCTTCAGCACATTTCGCTCTGCCAGAGCACGCCACGCCAGCAGGTGATTTTCCTATTGATTGCCGTTCCAAGCTACCATAGCGGGCAGTGCCGCAGGGATACTGTCAAGATTTCCAAACCAAAGCAGATAGCCCTTCTCGCCGAGGCGCAGCTGCCTAGTCGATCAAGCCCCAGGCCCCGGTGCTCCTGAGGGCGGCGGGGACACCCAGGACTACGCTGCTGATGGCAGGTGGCTCCGGGCCTCAGTGCCCTGCCAGTGGGCCCTCCTTGGGAATCCGTGCTCTTGCACGGGGAGGGGGGAGTCGGGTGCAGGGGGGCCTCTTCTGTCACTTTGGCTGCGGCTGAGCCTGGCACTGGGTGCGTGCATGCTCAGGAGACAGGCCTCTGCATGTCTCTGGACAGGCCCCGTGCCAGCTGGGACCTGAGCCTCAGCCCAGGTGCAACACCTGCGCTCAGGTTCGTTGGACCGGCCCAGGTCAGCTGAGAGGCAGGAGAAGGTGGTCCTGACCGCGGAGGGAAGCAAAAGTGCCGACACCTGCCAGCGGGAGAGCCGCGTCCAACCGCCGTGTGGGATCTAAGCCCCCTCTCGCTCCATCCGCTGCCTCCGCCCCACCCCCTCCGGTCGGGGCGCCCGGCCGGCGCCCGGCGTGGGGGTGGGGGTGGGCAAGCGCCAGGCCTCCCGCGCCGCCCTAGACCGCTCTCCGACGCCCGCCGTGCCGGGACCAAAGCGCAGGCGCCCCAGCCCGCTGGGCCGGCCACGCCCACGGCCGCCCTGGCGCGCAGGCGCCCCTCACCCCGCGCCCGGCACCCTCGCCCCGACCCCACCCCGCCCGGTTGCTCTGGAGACGGTGGCCACTGGCGGGAGCTGCCCGAGGCCGGGAGTGGGAAGACAGTTGGGATGGATGGGGCCGGGGGGCGTTTTCTGCACTCGGGAGTTGTCCCCAGTGCCAGTGCCGGGACAGATGCGGCCAATAGGCATCCTGCCGAAACCCACCCAATGCCCTTCGGGGAGCGCGTCCACTGCCAGGAAAACCTCCAGCGCTCGGGGAAGCGGGGTTCCAAAATGTTTACACCGAATGCCACCAGGAGGCCAGGGGAACGCGACGGAAGGGGCCGCCGACGCGGGTGGAGCCTGCTGGGTGGGGACTGGGCTAGGAGAGAAGCTCTGCTCTGGTGTCCTGGACAGTTGTCTGTCTGGTGAAAAGCTAAGAGCCTGAAGAAGCTCCAGGGAACAGGAGAGCGGCTCCGTTGCCCAAAGTCTGAGCCAAAACTTCCACCGCTAGGGGCCACTGTTGGATAGGAATAGTTCCTTCCTCACGCTTGCTGGAGGCCAGAGGGCTGAGTTCTAAGGCAGGGGGAGGGCCGGGGCCCCTTGCAGAAGGGGCTGTGGGGGAAGGGAGCCCTGGGGCAGATCTGGGGCTGCCGGGAGAGCCCCCTCTCCATGCCGTAGCTCACCTGGCCCAGGCCGAGGGTCTGGGCCGGGCCAGCCTGCCGGGCCCCTCCGAAGAGGGGATTTCCTCGCCACCCAAAGTCCCCGAGGCCTCCTCCAGCGGGGGCCTACCTAGGGCCGGCCGGCGTTGCCCTGCAGGTCTCTCCCACGGCAAGGGCCACAGACATGCTGTCTCCCATCGCCGTCACCTCCACCTTTTGTCAGGGCAACCCCGGCCTTTCCCACCGGTGGCCTGCGGGCTTCGGCCTGGGCTCCCGGCCAGGCCTCCCTCCAGACACCTGTCTCCCGGAGAGGACAGGCCCAGAGTCTTCCCTCTCCCTTGTCAATGACCTCTCTTTCTCTGCGTTTCTTTTCAGGGACGAGAGGGGCCCCAGAGCACCCCGACGACTCTGAGCAATGAGCCTGCCCTTTCTCCTCTCGCCCTCCTTTTTGGGACCCTACGAACGAACGAACGAGCATTTCTCTTGGCTCCGGGGCCGGGGGACGCACAACGAAACTGCTTACCTACTGGGGGCTGAGACACTCGCGTGGAAATCATTTCTGCTCACTTGAGGCAGGCTCTGCGGTCAAGTGGGCTTACAGGTCCAGGTGTTCCATGGACCGGGTACATTCTAAGCGGCCATCGTGACCGTCCAAAGCGGACGGACGTGTGGGTTGTTTGGGCATTGCCTCGAGTCGTAACCGTCCGTTTTTGGGGAGGGGAAAAAAAAAGTGAGAACCCATCATCTTCAGCACATTTCGCTCTGCCAGAGCACGCCACGCCAACAGGTGATTTTCCTATTGATTGCCGTTCCAAGCTACCATAGCGGGCAATGCCGCAGGGATACTGTCAAGATTTCCAAACCAAAGCAGATAGCCCTTCTCGCCGAGGCGCAGCTGCCTAGTCGATCAAGCCCCAGGCCCCGGTGCTCCTGAGGGCGGCGGGGACACCCAGGACTACGCTGCTGATGGCAGGTGGCTCCGGGCCTCAGTGCCCTGCCAGTGGGCCCTCCTTGGGAATCCGTGCTCTTGCACGGGGAGGGGGGAGTCGGTTGCAGGGGGGCCTCTTCTGTCACTTTGGCTGCGGCTGAGCCTGGCACTGGGTGCGTGCATGCTCAGGAGACAGGCCTCTGCATGTCTCTGGACAGGCCCCGTGCCAGCTGGGACCTGAGCCTCAGCCCAGGTGCAACACCTGCGCTCAGGTTCGTTGGACCGGCCCAGGTCAGCTGAGAGGCAGGAGAAGGTGGTCCTGACCGCGGAGGGAAGCAAAAGTGCCGACACCTGCCAGCGGGAGAGCCGCGTCCAACCGCCGTGTGGGATCTAAGCCCCCTCTCGCTCCATCCGCTGCCTCCGCCCCACCCCCGTCCGGTCGGGGCGCCCGGCCGGCGCCCGGCGTGGGGGTGGGGGTGGGCAAGCGCCAGGCCTCCCGCGCCGCCCTAGACCGCTCTCCGACGCCCGCCGTGCCGGGACCAAAGCGCAGGCGCCCCAGCCCGCTGGGCCGGCCACGCCCACGGCCGCCCTGGCGCGCAGGCGCCCCTCACCCCGCGCCCGGCACGCTCGCCCCGACCCCGCCCGCCCGGTTGCTCTGGAGACGGTGGCCACTGGCGGGAGCTGCCCAAGGCCGGGAGTGGGAAGACAGTTGGGATGGATGGGGCGGGGGGGCGTTTTCTGCACTCGGGAGTTGTCCCCAGTGCCAGTGCCGGGACAGATGCGGCCAATAGGCATCCTGCCGAAACCCACCCAATGCCCTTCGGGGAGCGCGTCCACTGCCAGGAAAACCTCCAGCGCTGGGGGAAGCGGGGTTCCAAAATGTTTACACCGAATGCCACCAGGAGGCCAGGGGAACGCGACGGAAGGGGCCGCCGACGCGGGTGGAGCCTGCTGGGTGGGGGACTGGGCTAGGAGAGAAGCTCTGCTCTGGTGTCCTGGACAGTTGTCTGTCTGGTGAAAAGCTAAGAGCCTGAAGAAGCTCCAGGGAACAGGAGAGCGGCTCCGTTGCCCAAAGTCTGAGCCAAAACTTCCACCGCTAGGGGCCACTGTTGGATAGGAATAGTTCCTTCCTCACGCTTGCTGGAGGCCAGAGGGCTGAGTTCTAAGGCAGGGGGAGGGCCGGGGCCCCTTGCAGAAGGGGCTGTGGGGGAAGGGAGCCCTGGGGCAGATCTGGGGCTGCCGGGAGAGCCCCCTCTCCATGCCGTAGCTCACCTGGCCCAGGCCGAGGGTCTGGGCCGGGCCAGCCTGCCGGGCCCCTCCGAAGAGGGGGTTTCCTCGCCACCCAAAGTCCCCGAGGCCTCCTCCAGCGGGGGCCTACCTAGGGCCGGCCGGCGTTGCCCTGCAGGTCTCTCCCACGGCAATGGTCACAGACATGCTGTCTCCCATCGCCGTCACCTCCACCTTTTGTCAGGGCAACCCCGGCCTTTCTCACCGGTGGCCTGCGGGCTTCGGCCTGGGCTCCCGGCCAGGCCTCCCTCCAGACACCTGTCTCCCGGAGAGGACAGGCCCAGAGTCTTCCCTCTCCCTTGTCAATGACCTCTCTTTCTCTGCGTTTCTTTTCTGGGACGAGAGGGGCCCCAGAGCACCCCGACGACTCTGAGCAATGAGCCTGCCCTTTCTCCTCTCGCCCTCCTTTTTGGGACCCTACGAACGAACGAACGAGCATTTCTCTCGGCTCCGGGGCCGGGGGACGCACAACGAAACTGCTTACCTACTGGGGGCTGAGACACTCGCGTGGAAATCATTTCTGCTCACTTGAGGCAGGCTCTGCGGTCAAGTGGGCTTACAGGTCCAGGTGTTCCATGGACCGGGTACATTCTAAGCGGCCATCGTGACCGTCCAAAGCGGACGGACGTGTGGGTTGTTTGGGCATTGCCTCGAGTCGTAACCGTCCGTTTTTGGGGAGGGGAAAAAAAAAAAAGTGAGAACCCATCATCTTCAGCACATTTCGCTCTGCCAGAGCACGCCACGCCAGCAGGTGATTTTCCTATTGATTGCCGTTCCAAGCTACCATAGCGGGCAATGCCGCAGGGATACTGTCAAGATTTCCAAACCAAAGCAGATAGCCCTTCTCGCCGAGGCGCAGCTGCCTAGTCGATCAAGCCCCAGGCCCCGGTGCTCCTGAGGGCGGCGGGGACACCCAGGACTACGCTGCTGATGGCAGGTGGCTCCGGGCCTCAGTGCCCTGCCAGTGGGCCCTCCTTGGGAATCCGTGCTCTTGCACGGGGAGGGGGGAGTCGGGTGCAGGGGGGCCTCTTCTGTCACTTTGGCTGCGGCTGAGCCTGGCACTGGGTGCGTGCATGCTCAGGAGACAGGCCTCTGCATGTCTCTGGACAGGCCCCGTGCCAGCTGGGACCTGAGCCTCAGCCCAGGTGCAACACCTGCGCTCAGGTTCGTTGGACCGGCCCAGGTCAGCTGAGAGGCAGGAGAAGGTGGTCCTGACCGCGGAGGGAAGCAAAAGTGCCGACAACTGCCAGCGGGAGAGCCGCGTCCAACCGCCGTGTGGGATCTAAGCCCCCTCTCGCTCCATCCGCTGCCTCCGCCCCACCCCCGTCCGGTCGGGGCGCCCGGCCGGCGCCCGGCGTGGGGGTGGGGGTGGGCAAGCGCCAGGCCTCCCGCGCCGCCCTAGACCGCTCTCCGACGCCCGCCGTGCCGGGACCAAAGCGCAGGCGCCCCAGCCCGCTGGGCCGGCCACGCCCACGGCCGCCCTGGCGCGCAGGCGCCCCTCACCCCGCCCCCGGCACGCTCGCCCCGACCCCGCCCCGCCCGGTTGCTCTGGAGACGGTGGCCACTGGCGGGAGCTGCCCGAGGCCGGGAGTGGGAAGACAGTTGGGATGGATGGGGCCGGGGGGCGTTTTCTGCACTCGGGAGTTGTCCCCAGTGCCAGTGCCGGGACAGATGCGGCCAATAGGCATCCTGCCGAAACCCACCCAATGCCCTTCGGGGAGCGCGTCCACTGCCAGGAAAACCTCCAGCGCTCGGGGAAGCGGGGTTCCAAAATGTTTACACCGAATGCCACCAGGAGGCCAGGGGAACGCGACGGAAGGGGCCGCCGACGCGGGTGGAGCCTGCTGGGTGGGGACTGGGCTAGGAGAGAAGCTCTGCTCTGGTGTCCTGGACAGTTGTCTGTCTGGTGAAAAGCTAAGAGCCTGAAGAAGCTCCAGGGAACAGGAGAGCGGCTCCGTTGCCCAAAGTCTGAGCCAAAACTTCCACCGCTAGGGGCCACTGTTGGATAGGAATAGTTCCTTCCTCACGCTTGCTGGAGGCCAGAGGGCTGAGTTCTAAGGCAGGGGGAGGGCCGGGGCCCCTTGCAGAAGGGGCTGTGGGGGAAGGGAGCCCTGGGGCAGATCTGGGGCTGCCGGGAGAGCCCCCTCTCCATGCCGTAGCTCACCTGGCCCAGGCCGAGGGTCTGGGCCGGGCCAGCCTGCCGGGCCCCTCCGAAGAGGGGATTTCCTCGCCACCCAAAGTCCCCGAGGCCTCCTCCAGCGGGGGCCTACCTAGGGCCGGCCGGCGTTGCCCTGCAGGTCTCTCCCACGGCAAGGGCCACAGACATGCTGTCTCCCATCGCCGTCACCTCCACCTTTTGTCAGGGCAACCCCGGCCTTTCCCACCGGTGGCCTGCGGGCTTCGGCCTGGGCTCCCGGCCAGGCCTCCCTCCAGACACCTGTCTCCCGGAGAGGACAGGCCCAGAGTCTTCCCTCTCCCTTGTCAATGACCTCTCTTTCTCTGCGTTTCTTTTCAGGGACGAGAGGGGGCCCCAGAGCACCCCGACGACTCTGAGCAATGAGCCTGCCCTTTCTCCTCTCGCCCTCCTTTTTGGGACCCTACGAACGAACGAACGAGCATTTCTCTTGGCTCCGGGGCCGGGGGACGCACAACGAAACTGCTTACCTACTGGGGGCTGAGACACTCGCGTGGAAATCATTTCTGCTCACTTGAGGCAGGCTCTGCGGTCAAGTGGGCTTACAGGTCCAGGTGTTCCATGGACCGGGTACATTCTAAGCGGCCATCGTGACCGTCCAAAGCGGACGGACGTGTGGGTTGTTTGGGCATTGCCTCGAGTCGTAACCGTCCGTTTTTGGGGAGGGGAAAAAAAAAAGTGAGAACCCATCATCTTCAGCACATTTCGCTCTGCCAGAGCACGCCACGCCAACAGGTGATTTTCCTATTGATTGCCGTTCCAAGCTACCATAGCGGGCAATGCCGCAGGGATACTGTCAAGATTTCCAAACCAAAGCAGATAGCCCTTCTCGCCGAGGCGCAGCTGCCTAGTCGATCAAGCCCCAGGCCCCGGTGCTCCTGAGGGCGGCGGGGACACCCAGGACTACGCTGCTGATGGCAGGTGGCTCCGGGCCTCAGTGCCCTGCCAGTGGGCCCTCCTTGGGAATCCGTGCTCTTGCACGGGGAGGGGGGAGTCGGTTGCAGGGGGGCCTCTTCTGTCACTTTGGCTGCGGCTGAGCCTGGCACTGGGTGCGTGCATGCTCAGGAGACAGGCCTCTGCATGTCTCTGGACAGGCCCCGTGCCAGCTGGGACCTGAGCCTCAGCCCAGGTGCAACACCTGCGCTCAGGTTCGTTGGACCGGCCCAGGTCAGCTGAGAGGCAGGAGAAGGTGGTCCTGACCGCGGAGGGAAGCAAAAGTGCCGACACCTGCCAGCGGGAGAGCCGCGTCCAACCGCCGTGTGGGATCTAAGCCCCCTCTCGCTCCATCCGCTGCCTCCGCCCCACCCCCGTCCGGTCGGGGCGCCCGGCCGGCGCCCGGCGTGGGGGTGGGGGTGGGCAAGCGCCAGGCCTCCCGCGCCGCCCTAGACCGCTCTCCGACGCCCGCCGTGCCGGGACCAAAGCGCAGGCGCCCCAGCCCGCTGGGCCGGCCACGCCCACGGCCGCCCTGGCGCGCAGGCGCCCCTCACCCCGCCCCCGGCACGCTCGCCCCGACCCCGCCCCGCCCGGTTGCTCTGGAGACGGTGGCCACTGGCGGGAGCTGCCCGAGGCCGGGAGTGGGAAGACAGTTGGGATGGATGGGGCCGGGGGGCGTTTTCTGCACTCGGGAGTTGTCCCCAGTGCCAGTGCCGGGACAGATGCGGCCAATAGGCATCCTGCCGAAACCCACCCAATGCCCTTCGGGGAGCGCGTCCACTGCCAGGAAAACCTCCAGCGCTGGGGGAAGCGGGGTTCCAAAATGTTTACACCGAATGCCACCAGGAGGCCAGGGGAACGCGACGGAAGGGGCCGCCGACGCGGGTGGAGCCTGCTGGGTGGGGACTGGGCTAGGAGAGAAGCTCTGCTCTGGTGTCCTGGACAGTTGTCTGTCTGGTGAAAAGCTAAGAGCCTGAAGAAGCTCCAGGGAACAGGAGAGCGGCTCCGTTGCCCAAAGTCTGAGCCAAAACTTCCACCGCTAGGGGCCACTGTTGGATAGGAATAGTTCCTTCCTCACGCTTGCTGGAGGCCAGAGGGCTGAGTTCTAAGGCAGGGGGAGGGCCGGGGCCCCTTGCAGAAGGGGCTGTGGGGGAAGGGAGCCCTGGGGCAGATCTGGGGCTGCCGGGAGAGCCCCCTCTCCATGCCGTAGCTCACCTGGCCCAGGCCGAGGGTCTGGGCCGGGCCAGCCTGCCGGGCCCCTCCGAAGAGGGGGTTTCCTCGCCACCCAAAGTCCCCGAGGCCTCCTCCAGCGGGGGCCTACCTAGGGCCGGCCGGCGTTGCCCTGCAGGTCTCTCCCACGGCAATGGTCACAGACATGCTGTCTCCCATCGCCGTCACCTCCACCTTTTGTCAGGGCAACCCCCGGCCTTTCCCACCGGTGGCCTGCGGGCTTCGGCCTGGGCTCCCGGCCAGGCCTCCCTCCAGACACCTGTCTCCCGGAGAGGACAGGCCCAGAGTCTTCCCTCTCCCTTGTCAATGACCTCTCTTTCTCTGCGTTTCTTTTCTGGGACGAGAGGGGCCCCAGAGCACCCCGACGACTCTGAGCAATGAGCCTGCCCTTTCTCCTCTCGCCCTCCTTTTTGGGACCCTACGAACGAACGAACGAGCATTTCTCTCGGCTCCGGGGCCGGGGGACGCACAACGAAACTGCTTACCTACTGGGGGCTCAGACACTCGCGTGGAAATCATTTCTGCTCACTTGAGGCAGGCTCTGCGGTCAAGTGGGCTTACAGGTCCAGGTGTTCCATGGACCGGGTACATTCTAAGCGGCCATCGTGACCGTCCAAAGCGGACGGACGTGTGGGTTGTTTGGGCATTGCCTCGAGTCGTAACCGTCCGTTTTTGGGGAGGGGAAAAAAAAAAAAGTGAGAACCCATCATCTTCAGCACATTTCGCTCTGCCAGAGCACGCCACGCCAGCAGGTGATTTTCCTATTGATTGCCGTTCCAAGCTACCATAGCGGGCAATGCCGCAGGGATACTGTCAAGATTTCCAAACCAAAGCAGATAGCCCTTCTCGCCGAGGCGCAGCTGCCTAGTCGATCAAGCCCAAGGCCCCGGTGCTCCTGAGGGCGGCGGGGACACCCAGGACTACGCTGCTGATGGCAGGTGGCTCTGGGCCTCAGTGCCCTGCCAGTGGGCCCTCCTTGGGAATCCGTGCTCTTGCACGGGGAGGGGGGAGTCGGGTGCAGGGGGGCCTCTTCTGTCACTTTGGCTGCGGCTGAGCCTGGCACTGGGTGCGTGCATGCTCAGGAGACAGGCCTCTGCATGTCTCTGGACAGGCCCCGTGCCAGCTGGGACCTGAGCCTCAGCCCAGGTGCAACACCTGCGCTCAGGTTCGTTGGACCGGCCCAGGTCAGCTGAGAGGCAGGAGGAGGTGGTCCTGACCGCGGAGGGAAGCAAAAGTGCCGACACCTGCCAGGGGGACAGCCGCATCCAACCGCCAAGTGGGATCTAAGACCCCTCTCGCTCCATCCGCTGCCTCCGCCCCACCCCATCCTGTCGGGGCGCCCGGCCGGCGCCCGGCGTGGGGGTGGGGGTGGGGGTGGGGAAGCGCCAGGCCTCCCGCGCCGCCCTAGACCGCTCTCCGACGCCCGCCGTGCCGGGACCAAAGCGCAGGCGCCCCAGCCCGCTGGGCCGGCCACGCCCACGGCCGCCCTGGCGCGCAGGCGCCCCTCACCCCGCCCCCGGCACGCTCGCCCCGACCCCGCCCCGCCCGGTTGCTCTGGAGACGGTGGCCACTGGCGGAAGCTGCCCGAGGCCGGGAGTGGGAAGACAGTTGGGATGGATGGGGCCGGGGGGCGTTTTCTGCACTCGGGAGTTGTCCCCAGTGCCAGTGCCGGGACAGATGCGGCCAATAGGCATCCTGCCGAAACCCACCCAATGCCCTTCGGGGAGCGCGTCCACTGCCAGGAAAACCTCCAGCGCTCGGGGAAGCGGGGTTCCAAAATGTTTACACCGAATGCCACCAGGAGGCCAGGGGAACGCGACGGAAGGGGCCGCCGACGCGGGTGGAGCCTGCTGGGTGGGGACTGGGCTAGGAGAGAAGCTCTGCTCTGGTGTCCTGGACAGTTGTCTGTCTGGTGAAAAGCTAAGAGCCTGAAGAAGCTCCAGGAACAGGAGAGCGGCTCCGTTGCCCAAAGTCTGAGCCAAAACTTCCACCGCTAGGGGCCACTGTTGGATAGGAATAGTTCCTTCCTCATGCTTGCTGGAGGCCAGAGGGCTGAGTTCTAAGGCAGGGGGAGGGCCGGGGCCCCTTGCAGAAGGGGCTGTGGGGGAAGGGAGCCCTGGGGCAGATCTGGGGCTGCCGGGAGAGCCCCCTCTCCATGCCGTAGCTCACCTGGCCCAGGCCGAGGGTCTGGGCCGGGCCAGGATGTCGGGCCCCTCCGAAGAGGGGGTTTCCTCGCCACCCAAATTCCCCGAGGCCTCCTCCAGCGGGGGCCTACCTAGGGCCGGCCGGCGTTGCCCTGCAGGTCTCTCCCACGGCAAGGGCCACAGACATGCTGTCTCCCATCGCCGTCACCTCCACCTTTTGTCAGGGCAACCCCGGCCTTTCCCACCGGTGGCCTGCGGGCTTCGGCCTGGGCTCCCGGCCAGGCCTCCCTCCAGACACCTGTCTCCCGGAGAGGACAGGCCCAGAGTCTTCCCTCTCCCTTGTCAATGACCTCTCTTTCTCTGCGTTTCTTTTCAGGGACGAGAGGGGCCCCAGAGCACCCCGACGACTCTGAGCAATGAGCCTGCCCTTTCTCCTCTCGCCCTCCTTTTTGGGACCCTACGAACGAACGAACGAGCATTTCTCTTGGCTCCGGGGCCGGGGGACGCACAACGAAACTGCTTACCTACTGGGGGCTCAGACACTCGCGTGGAAATCATTTCTGCTCACTTGAGGCAGGCTCTGCGGTCAAGTGGGCTTACAGGTCCAGGTGTTCATGGACCGGGTACATTCTAAGCGGCCATCGTGACCGTCCAAAGCGGACGGACGTGTGGGTTGTTTGGGCATTGCCTCGAGTCGTAACCGTCCGTTTTTGGGGAGGGGAAAAAAAAAAAAGTGAGAACCCATCATCTTCAGCACATTTCGCTCTGCCAGAGCACGCCACGCCAGCAGGTGATTTTCCTATTGATTGCCGTTCCAAGCTACCATAGCGGGCAATGCCGCAGGGATACTGTCAAGATTTCCAAACCAAAGCAGATAGCCCTTCTCGCCGAGGCGCAGCTGCCTAGTCGATCAAGCCCCAGGCCCCGGTGCTCCTGAGGGAGGCGGGGACACCCAGGACTACGCTGCTGATGGCAGGTGGCTCTGGGCCTCAGTGCCCTGCCAGTGGGCCCTCCTTGGGAATCCGTGCTCTTGCACGGGGAGGGGGGAGTCGGTTGCAGGGGGGCCTCTTCTGTCACATTGGCTGCGGCTGAGCCTGGCACTGGGTGCGTGCATGCTCAGGAGACAGGCCTCTGCATGTCTCTGGACAGGCCCCGTGCCAGCTGGGACCTGAGCCTCAGCCCAGGTGCAACACCTGCGCTCAGGTTCGTTGGACCGGCCCAGGTCAGCTGAGAGGCAGGAGAAGGTGGTCCTGACCGCGGAGGGAAGCAAAAGTGCCGACACCTGCCAGCGGGAGAGCCGCGTCCAACCGCCGTGTGGGATCTAAGCCCCCTCTCGCTCCATCCGCTGCCTCCGCCCCACCCCCCTCCGGTCGGGGCGCCCGGCCGGCGCCCGGCGTGGGGGTGGGGGTGGGCAAGCGCCAGGCCTCCCGCGCCGCCCTAGACCGCTCTCCGACGCCCGCCGTGCCGGGACCAAAGCGCAGGCGCCCCAGCCCGCTGGGCCGGCCACGCCCACGGCCGCCCTGGCGCGCAGGCGCCCCTCACCCCGCGCCCGGCACGCTCGCCCCCGACCCCGCCCCGCCCGGTTGCTCTGGAGACGGTGGCCACTGGCGGGAGCTGCCCGAGGCCGGGAGTGGGAAGACAGTTGGGATGGATGGGGCCGGGGGGCGTTTTCTGCACTCGGGAGTTGTCCCCAGTGCCAGTGCCGGGACAGATGCGGCCAATAGGCATCCTGCCGAAACCCACCCAATGCCCTTCGGGGAGCGCGTCCACTGCCAGGAAAACCTCCAGCGCTCGGGGAAGCGGGGTTCCAAAATGTTTACACCGAATGCCACCAGGAGGCCAGGGGAACGCGACGGAAGGGGCCGCCGACGCGGGTGGAGCCTGCTGGGTGGGGACTGGGCTAGGAGAGAAGCTCTGCTCTGGTGTCCTGGACAGTTGTCTGTCTGGTGAAAAGCTAAGAGCCTGAAGAAGCTCCAGGGAACAGGAGAGCGGCTCCGTTGCCCAAAGTCTGAGCCAAAACTTCCACCGCTAGGGGCCACTGTTGGATAGGAATAGTTCCTTCCTCACGCTTGCTGGAGGCCAGAGGGCTGAGTTCTAAGGCAGGGGGAGGGCCGGGGCCCCTTGCAGAAGGGGCTGTGGGGGGAAGGGAGCCCTGGGGCAGATCTGGGGCTGCCGGGAGAGCCCCCTCTCCATGCCGTAGCTCACCTGGCCCAGGCCGAGGGTCTGGGCCGGGCCAGGATGTCGGGCCCCTCCGAAGAGGGGGTTTCCTCGCCACCCAAAGTCCCCGAGGCCTCCTCCAGCGGGGGCCTACCTAGGGCCGGCCGGCGTTGCCCTGCAGGTCTCTCCCACGGCAATGGTCACAGACATGCTGTCTCCCATCGCCGTCACCTCCACCTTTTGTCAGGGCAACCCCTGCCTTTCTCACCGGTGGCCTGCGGGCTTCGGCCTGGGCTCCCGGCCAGGCCTCCCTCCAGACACCTGTCTCCCGGAGAGGACAGGCCCAGAGTCTTCCCTCTCCCTTGTCAATGACCTCTCTTTCTCTGCGTTTCTTTTCTGGGACGAGAGGGGCCCCAGAGCACCCCGACGACTCTGAGCAATGAGCCTGCCCTTTCTCCTCTCGCCCTCCTTTTTGGGACCCTACGAACGAACGAACGAGCATTTCTCTCGGCTCCGGGGCCGGGGGACGCACAACGAAACTGCTTACCTACTGGGGGCTCAGACACTCGCGTGGAAATCATTTCTGCTCACTTGAGGCAGGCTCTGCGGTCAAGTGGGCTTACAGGTCCAGGTGTTCCATGGACCGGGTACATTCTAAGCGGCCATCGTGACCGTCCAAAGCGGACGGACGTGTGGGTTGTTTGGGCATTGCCTCGAGTCGTAACCGTCCGTTTTTGGGGAGGGGAAAAAAAAAAAAGTGAGAACCCATCATCTTCAGCACATTTCGCTCTGCCAGAGCACGCCACGCCAGCAGGTGATTTTCCTATTGATTGCCGTTCCAAGCTACCATAGCGGGCAGTGCCGCAGGGATACTGTCAAGATTTCCAAACCAAAGCAGATAGCCCTTCTCGCCGAGGCGCAGCTGCCTAGTCGATCAAGCCCCAGGCCCCGGTGCTCCTGAGGGCGGCGGGGACACCCAGGACTACGCTGCTGATGGCAGGTGGCTCCGGGCCTCAGTGCCCTGCCAGTGGGCCCTCCTTGGGAATCCGTGCTCTTGCACGGGGAGGGGGGAGTCGGGTGCAGGGGGGCCTCTTCTGTCACTTTGGCTGCGGCTGAGCCTGGCACTGGGTGCGTGCATGCTCAGGAGACAGGCCTCTGCATGTCTCTGGACAGGCCCCGTGCCAGCTGGGACCTGAGCCTCAGCCCAGGTGCAACACCTGCGCTCAGGTTCGTTGGACCGGCCCAGGTCAGCTGAGAGGCAGGAGAAGGTGGTCCTGACCGCGGAGGGAAGCAAAAGTGCCGACACCTGCCAGCGGGAGAGCCGCGTCCAACCGCCGTGTGGGATCTAAGCCCCCTCTCGCTCCATCCGCTGCCTCCGCCCCAACCCCTCCGGTCGGGGCGCCCGGCCGGCGCCCGGCGTGGGGGTGGGGGTGGGCAAGCGCCAGGCCTCCCGCGCCGCCCTAGACCGCTCTCCGACGCCCGCCGTGCCGGGACCAAAGCGCAGGCGCCCCAGCCCGCTGGGCCGGCCACGCCCACGGCCGCCCTGGCGCGCAGGCGCCCCTCACCCCGCGCCCGGCACGCTCGCCCCGACCCCGCCCCGCCCGGTTGCTCTGGAGACGGTGGCCACTGGCGGGAGCTGCCCGAGGCCGGGAGTGGGAAGACAGTTGGGATGGATGGGGCCGGGGGGCGTTTTCTGCACTCGGGAGTTGTCCCCAGTGCCAGTGCCGGGACAGATGCGGCCAATAGGCATCCTGCCGAAACCCACCCAATGCCCTTCGGGGAGCGCGTCCACTGCCAGGAAAACCTCCAGCGCTCGGGGAAGCGGGGTTCCAAAATGTTTACACCGAATGCCACCAGGAGGCCAGGGGAACGCGACGGAAGGGGCCGCCGACGCGGGTGGAGCCTGCTGGGTGGGGACTGGGCTAGGAGAGAAGCTCTGCTCTGGTGTCCTGGACAGTTGTCTGTCTGGTGAAAAGCTAAGAGCCTGAAGAAGCTCCAGGGAACAGGAGAGCGGCTCCGTTGCCCAAAGTCTGAGC
>NW_026688368.1:0-76879 GCF_030445035.2 Dasypus novemcinctus | reverse complement strand
TACTCCCGTTAGGCTTTCCTATAGTGTAAATGCTAGTTTTACAGATAGGAAAGTTACCACAAAAACTGAAAGAAAGGAGATAGCTGCAAAGTCTCTGCACACAATGCTTAGTTCTCAGAAGTAAATCATATGTGCCATGTTGTTTCATTTAGGTTTAAAGAGTTAGCTGCTATACCGCCGGTTATGATTTCCTATAGTGTAAATGCTAGTTTTACAGATAGGAATGTTAGCACAAAAACTGAAAGAAAGGAGATAGCCACAAAATCTCTGCACACAATGCTTAGTTCTCAGAAGTAAATGATAGGTGCCATGTTGTTTCATGTAGGTTTAAAGAGTTAGCTGCTATACCGCCGGTTATGCTTTCCTATAGTGTAAATGCTTGTTTTACAGATAGGAATGTTAGCACAAAAACTGAAAGAAAGGAGACAGCCGCAAAACCTCTGCACACAATGCTTAGTTCTCAGAAGTAAATCATATGTGCCATGTTGTTTCATTTAGGTTTAAAGAGTTAGCTGCTATACCGCCGGTTATGCTTTCCTATAGTGTAAAAGCTAGTTTTAAAGATAGGAATGTTAGCACAAAAACTGAAAGAAAGGAGATAGCCGCAAAATCTCTGCACCCAATGCTAAGTTCTCAGAAGTAAATGATAGGTGCCATGTTGTTTCATTTAGGTTTAAAGAGTTAGCTGCTATACCGCCGGTTATGCTTTCCTATAGTGTAAAGGCTAGTTTTACACATAGAAATGTTAGCACCAATACTGAAGTAAAGGAGATAACTGAAAAATCTGTGCACATAATGCTTAATTCTCAGAAGTAAATCAGATGTGCCATGTTGTTTCATTTAGGTTTAAAGAGTTAGCTGCTATACCGCCGGTTATGCTTTCCTACAGTGTAAATGCTAGTTTTACACATAGGAATGTTAGCCCCAAAACTGAAGTAAAGGAGATAACTGAAAAATCTCTGCACACAATGCTTAGTTCTCAGAAGTACATCATATATGCCATGTTGTTTCATTTAGGTTTAAAGAGTTAGCTGCTATACCGCCGGTTATGCTTTCCTATAGTGTAAATGCTAGTTTTACAGATAGGAATGTTAGCACAAAAACTGAAAGAAAGGAGATAGCCGCAAAATCTCTGCACACAATGCTTAGTTTTCAGAAGTAAACCATATGTGCCATGTTGTTTCATTTAGGTTTAAAGAGTTAGCTGCTATACCCTCAGTTATGCTTTCCTATATAGTAAATGAGAGTATAAATATATGAATGTTAGCACAAAATCTGAAGTAAAGGAGATAGCTGAAAACTCTCTGCACACTATGCTTAGTTCTCAGAAGGAAATCATATGTGCCATGTTGTTTCATTTAGGTTTAAAGAGTTAGCTGCTATACCGCCGGTTATGCTTTCATATAGTGTAAATGCTAGTTTTACAGAGAGGAATGTTAGCACAAAAACTGAAAGAAAGGAGATAGCCGCAAAATCTCTTCACACAAAGCTTAGTTCTCAGAAGTAACCATTTGTGCCATGTTGTTTCATTTAGGTTTAAAGAGTTGGCTGCTATACCGCCGGTTATGCTTTCCTGCAGTGTAAATGCTAGTTTTACACATAGGAATGTTAGCCCCAAAACTGAAGTAAAGGAGATAACTGAAAAATCTCTGCACACAATGCTTATTTCTCAGAAGTAAATCATATGTGCCACGTTGTCTCATTTAGGTTTAAAGAGTTAGCTGCTATACCGCCGGTTATGCTTTCCTATAGTGTAAATGCTAGTTTTACAGATAGGAATGTTAGCACAAAAACTGAAAGAAAGGAGATAGCCACAAAATCTCTGCACACAATGCTTATTGCTGAGAAGTAAACCATATGTGCCATGTTGTTTCATTTAGCTTTAAAGAGTTAGCTGCTATACCGCCGGTTATGCTTTCCTATAGTGTAAATGCTAGTTTTACCCATAGGAATGTTTGCCCCAAAACTGAAGTAAAGGAGATAACTGAAAAATCTCTGCACACAATGCTTAGTTCTCAGAAGAAAATCATATGTGCCATGTTGTTTCATTTAGGTTTAAAGAGTTAGCTGCTATACCGCCGGTTATGCTTTCCTATAGTGTAAATGCTAGTTTTACACATAGGAATGTTAGCCCCAAAACTGAAGTAAAGGAGATAACTGAAAAATCTCTGCACACAATGCTTAGTTCTCAGAAGTAAATCATATGTGCCATGTTGTTTCATTTAGGTATAAAGAGTTAGCTGCTATACCGCCGGTTATGCTTTCCTACAGTGTAAAAGCTTGTTTTACAGAAAGGAATGTTAGCACAAAAACTGAAAGAAAGGAGATAGCCGCAAAATCTCTGCACACAATGCTTAGTTCTCAGAAGTAAATCATATGTGCCATGTTGTTTCATTCAGGTTTCAAGAATTAGCTGCTATACCCTCAGTTATGCTTTCGTATATAGTAAATGCGAGTATAAAGATATGAATGTTAGCAAGAAATCTGAGTAAAGGAGATAGCTGAAAAATCTCTGCACACAATCCTTAGATCTCAGAACTAAATCATATTTGCGATGTTGTTTCATTTAGGTTTAAAGAGTTAGCTGCTATACTCCCGTTAGGCTTTCCTATAGTGTAAATGCTAGTTTTACAGATAGGAAAATTACCACAAAAACTGAAAGAAAGGAGGTAGCCGCAAAGTCTCTGCACACAATGCTTAGTTCTCAGAAGTAAATGATAGGTGCCATGTTGTTTCATTTAGGTTTAAAGAGTTAGCTGCTATACCGCCGGTTATGCTTTCTTATAGTGTAAATGCTAGTTTTACAGATATGAATGTTAGCACAAAATCTGAAGTAAAGGAGATAGCTGAATAATCTCTGCACACATTGCTTAGTTCTCAGAAGTAAATCATAAGTGCCATGTTGTTTCATTTAGGTTTAAAGAGTAGGCTGCAATACTGCCCGTTAGGCTTCCTATAGTGTAAATGCTAGTTTTACAGATAGGAATGTTAGCACAAAAACTGAAAGAAAGGAGATAGCCACAAAACCTCTGCACACAATGCTTAGTTCTCAGAAGTAAATCATATGTGCCATGTTCTTTCATTTACATTTAATGAGTTAGCTGCTATACCGCCGGTTATGCTTTCCTATAGTGTAAAAGCTAGTTTTACAAATAGGAATGTTAGAACCAAAACTGAAGTAAAGGAGATAACTGAAAAATCTCTGCACACAATGCTTAGTTCTCAGAAGTAAAAAAATATGTGCCATGTTGTTTCATTTAGGTTTAAAGAGGTAGCTGCTATACAGCCGGTTAGGCTTTCCTATAGTGTAAAACATAGTTTTACAGATAGGAATGTTAGCACAAAAACTGAAAGAAAGGAGATAGCTGCAAAATCTCTGCACACAATGCTTAGTTCTCAGAAGTAAATCATATGTGCCATGTTGTTACATTCAGGTTTCAAGAATTACCTGCTATACACTCAGTTATGCTTTCGTATATAGTAAATGCGAGTATAAAGATATGAATGTTAGCACAAAATCTGAAGTAAAGGAGATAGCTGAAAAATCTCTGCACACAATGCTTAGTTCTCAGAACTAAATCATATGTGCAATGTTGTTTCATTTCGGTTTAAAGAGTTAGCTGCTATACTCCCGTTAGGCTTTCCTATAGTGTAAATGCTAGTTTTACAGATAGGAAAGTTACCACAAAAACTGAAAGAAAGGAGATAGCTGCAAAGTCTCTGCACACAATGCTTAGTTCTCAGAAGTAAATCATATGTGCCATGTTGTTTCATTTAGGTTTAAAGAGTTAGCTGCTATACCGCCAGTTATGATTTCCTATAGTGTAAATGCAAGTTTTACAGATAGGAATGTTAGCACAAAAACTGAAAGAAAGGAGATAGCCGCAAAATCTCTGCACACAATGCTTAGTTCTCAGAAGTAAATGATAGGTGCCATGTTCTTTCATGTAGGTTTAAAGAGTTAGCTGCTATACCGCCGGTTATGCTTTCCTGTAGTGTAAATGCTAGTTTTACAGATAGGAATGTTAGCACCAAAACTGAAGTAAAGGAGATAACTGAAAAATCTCTGCACACAATGCTTAGTGCTCAGAAGTAAATCATATGTGCAATGTTGTTTCATTTCGGTTTAAAGAGTTAGCTGCTATACTCCCGTTAGGCTTTCCTATAGTGTAAATGCTAGTTTTACAGATAGGAAAGTTACCACAAAAACTGAAAGAAAGGAGATAGCTGCAAAGTCTCTGCACACAATGCTTAGTTCTCAGAAGTAAATCATATCTGCCATGTTGTTTCATTTAGGTTTAAAGAGTTAGCTGCTATACCGCCAGTTATGATTTCCTATAGTGTAAATGCAAGTTTTACAGATAGGAATGTTAGCACAAAAACTGAAAGAAAGGAGATAGCCACAAAATCTCTGCACACAATGCTTATTGCTCAGAAGTAAACCATATGTGCCATGTTGTTTCATTTAGGTTTAAAGAGTTAGCTGCTATACCGCCGGTTATGCTTTCCTATAGTGTAAATGCTAGTTTTACACATAGGAATGTTTGCCCCAAAACTGAAGTAAAGGAGATAACTGAAAAATCTCTGCACACAATGCTTAGTTCTCAGAAGAAAATCATATGTGCCATGTTGTTTCATTTAGGTTTAAAGAGTTAGCTGCTATAATGCCGGTTATGCTTTCCTATAGTGTAAATGCTAGTTTTACACATAGGAATGTTAGCCCCAAAACTGAAGTAAAGGAGATAACTGAAAAATCTCTGCACACAATGCTTAGTTCTCAGAAGTAAATCATATGTGCCATATTGTTTCATTTAGGTTTAAAGAGTTAGCTGCTATACCGCCGGTTATGCTTTCCTACAGTGTAAAAGCTTGTTTTACAGAAAGGAATGTTAGCACAAAAACTGAAAGAAAGGAGATATCTGCAAAATCTCTGCACACAATGCTTAGTTCTCAGAAGTAAATCATATGTGCCATGTTGTTTCATTCAGGTTTCAAGAATTAGCTGCTATACCCTCAGTTATGCTTTCGTATATAGTAAATGCGAGTATAAAGATATGAATGTTAGCAAGAAATCTGAGTAAAGGAGATAGCTGAAAAATCTCTGCACACAATGCTTAGATCTCAGAACTAAATCATATTTGGGATGTTGTTTCATTTAGGTTTAAAGAGTTAGCTGCTATACTCCCGTTAGGCTTTCCTATAGTGTAAATGCTAGTTTTACAGATAGGAAAATTACCACAAAAACTGAAAGAAAGGAGGTAGCCGCAAATTCTCTGCACACAATGCTTAGTTCTCAGAAGTAAATGATAGGTGCCATGTTGTTTCATTTAGGTTTAAAGAGTTAGCTGCTATACCGCCGGTTATGCTTTCTTATAGTGTAAATGCTAGTTTTACAGATATGAATGTTAGCACAAAATCTGAAGTAAAGGAGATAGCTGAATAATCTCTGCACACATTGCTTAGTTCTCAGAAGTAAATCATAAGTGCCATGTTGTTTCATTTAGGTTTAAAGAGTAGGCTGCAATACTGCCCGTTAGGCTTCCTATAGTGTAAATGCTAGTTTTACAGATAGGAATGTTAGCACAAAAACTGAAAGAAAGGAGATAGCCACAAAACCTCTGCACACAATGCTTAGTTCTCAGAAGTAAATCATATGTGCCATGTTCTTTCATTTACATTTAATGAGTTAGCTGCTATACCGCCGGTTATGCTTTCCTATAGTGTAAAAGCTAGTTTTACAAATAGGAATGTTAGAACCAAAACTGAAGTAAAGGAGATAACTGAAAAATCTCTGCACACAATGCTTAGTTCTCAGAAGTAAAAAAATATGTGCCATGTTGTTTCATTTCGGTTTAAAGAGGTAGCTGCTATACAGCCGGTTAGGCTTTCCTATAGTGTAAAACATAGTTTTACAGATAGGAATGTTAGCACAAAAACTGAAAGAAAGGAGATAGCTGCAAAATCTCTGCACACAATGCTTAGTTCTCAGAAGTAAATCATATGTGCCATGTTGTTACATTCAGGTTTCAAGAATTACCTGCTATACACTCAGTTATGCTTTCGTATATAGTAAATGCGAGTATAAAGATATGAATGTTAGCAAAAAATCTGAAGTAAAGGAGATAGCTGAAAAATCTCTGCACACAATGCTTAGTTCTCAGAACTAAATCATATGTGCAATGTTGTTTCATTTCGGTTTAAAGAGTTAGCTGCTATACTCCCGTTAGGCTTTCCTATAGTGTAAATGCTAGTTTTACAGATAGGAAAGTTACCACAAAAACTGAAAGAAAGGAGATAGCTGCAAAGTCTCTGCACACAATGCTTAGTTCTCAGAAGTAAATCATATGTGCCATGTTGTTTCATTTAGGTTTAAAGAGTTAGCTGCTACACCGCCAGTTATGATTTCCTATAGTGTAAATGCAAGTTTTACAGATAGGAATGTTAGCACAAAAACTGAAAGAAAGGAGATAGCCGCAAAATCTCTGCACACAATGCTTAGTTCTCAGAAGTAAATGATAGGTGCCATGTTGTTTCATGTAGGTTTAAAGAGTTAGCTGCTATACCGCCGGTTATGCTTTCCTGTAGTGTAAATGCTAGTTTTACAGATAGGAATGTTAGCACCAAAACTGAAGTAAAGGAGATAACTGAAAAATCTCTGCACACAATGCTTAGTGCTCAGAAGTAAATCATATGTGCCATGTTGTTTCATTTAGGTTTAAAGAGGTAGCTGCTATACAGCCGGTTAGGCTTTCCTATAGTGTAAAAGCTAGTTTTACAGATAGGAATGTTAGCACAAAAACTGAAAGAAAGGAGATAGCCGCAAAATCTCTGCACACAATGCTTAGTTCTCAGAAGTACATCATATATGCCATGTTGTTTCATTTAGGTTTAAAGAGTTAGCTGCTGTACCGCCGGTTATGATTTCCTATAGTGTAAATGCTAGTTTTACAGATAGGAATGTTAGCACAAAAACTGAAAGAAAGGAGATAGCCGCAAAATCTCTGCCCCCAATGCTAAGTTCTCAGAAGTAAATGATAGGTGCCATGTTGTTTCATTTAGGTTTAAAGAGTTAGCTGCTATACCGCCGGTTATGCTTTCCTATAGTGTAAATGCTAGTTTTACAGATAGGAATGTTAGCACAAACACTTAAAGAAAGGAGATAGCCGCAAAATCTCTGCACACAATGCTTAGTTTTCAGAAGTATACCATATGTGCCATGTTGTTTCATTTAGGTTTAAAGAGTTAGCTGCTATACCCTCAGTTATGCTTTCCTATATAGTAAATGCGAGTATAAAAATATGAATGTTAGCACCAAAACTGAAGTAAAGGAGAAAACTGAAAAATCTCTGCACACAATGCTTAGTTCTCAGAAGTTATACATATGTGCCATGTTGTTTCATTTAGGTTTAAAGAGTTAGCTGCTATACCGCCGGTTATGATTTCCTATAGTGTAAATGCTAGTTTTACAGATAGGAATGTTAGCACAAAAACTGAAAGAAAGGAGATAGCCGCAAAATCTCTGCACACAATGCTTAGTTCTCAGAAGTAAATGATAGGTGCCATGTTGTTTCATGTAGGTTTAAAGAGTTAGCTGCTATACCGCCGGTTATGCTTTCCTATAGTGTAAATGCTAGTTTTACAGATAGGAATGTTAGCACAAAAACTGAAAGAAAGGAGAAAGCCGCAAAACCTCTGCACACAATGCTTAGTTCTCAGAAGTAAATCATATGTGCCATGTTGTTTCATTTAGGTTTAAAGAGTTAGCTGCTATACCGCCGGTTATGCTTTCCTATAGTGTAAAAGCTAGTGTTACAGATAGGAATGTTAGCACAAAAACTGAAAGAAAGGAGATAGCCGCAAAATCTCTGCACCCAATGCTAAGTTCTCAGAAGTAAATGATAGGTGCCATGTTGTTTCATTTAGGTTTAAAGAGTTAGCTGCTATACCGCCGGTTATGCTTTCCTATAGTGTAAAGGCTAGTTTTACAGATAGGAATGTTAGCACCAATACTGAAGTAAAGGAGATAACTGAAAAATCTGTGCACATAATGCTTAATTCTCAGAAGTAAATCAGATGTGCCATGTTGTTTCATTTAGGTTTAAAGAGTTAGCTGCTATACCGCCGTTTCGGATTTCCTATAGAGTAAAGGCTAGTTTTACAGATAGGAATGTTAGCACAAAAACTGAAAGAAAGGAGATAGCCGCAAAATCTCTGCACACAATGCTTAGTTCTCAGAAGTACATCATATATGCCATGTTGTTTCATTTAGGTTTAAAGAGTTAGCTGCTATACCGCCGGTTATGCTTTCCTATAGTGTAAATGCTAGTTTTACAGATAGGAATGTTAGCACAAAAACTGAAAGAAAGGAGATAGCCGCAAAATCTCTGCACACAATGCTTAGTTTTCAGAAGTAAACCATATGTGCCATGTTGTTTCATTTAGGTTTAAAGAGTTAGCTGCTATACCCTCAGTTATGCTTTCCTATATAGTAAATGAGAGTATAAATATATGAATGTTAGCACAAAATCTGAAGTAATGGAGATAGCTGAAAACTCTCTGCACACTATGCTTAGTTCTCAGAAGGAAATCATATGTCCCATGTTGTTTCATTTAGGTTTAAAGAGTTAGCTGCTATACCGCCGGTTATGCTTTCATATAGTGTAAATGCTAGTTTTACAGAGAGGAATGTTAGCACAAAAACTGAAAGAAAGGAGATAGCCGCAAAATCTCTTCACACAAAGCTTAGTTCTCAGAAGTAACCATATGTGCCATGTTGTTTCATTTAGGTTTAAAGAGTTGGCTGCTATACCGCCGGTTATGCTTTCCTGCAGTGTAAATGCTAGTTTTACACATAGGAATGTTAGCCCCAAACCTGAAGTAAAGGAGATAACTGAAAAATCTCTGCACACAATGCTTATTTCTCAGAAGTAAATCATATGTGCCATGTTGTCTCATTTAGGTTTAAAGAGTTAGCTGCTATACCGCCGGTTATGCTTTCCTATAGTGTAAATGCTAGTTTTACAGATAGGAATGTTAGCACAAAAACTGAAAGAAAGGAGATAGCCACAAAATCTCTGCACACAATGCTTATTGCTGAGAAGTAAACCATATGTGCCATGTTGTTTCATTTAGGTTTAAAGAGTTAGCTGCTATACCGCCGGTTATGCTTTCCTATAGTGTAAATGCTAGTTTTACACATAGGAATGTTAGCCCCAAAACTGAAGTAAAGGAGATAACTGAAAAATCTCTGCACACAATGCTTAGTTCTCAGAAGTAAATCATATGTGCCATGTTGTTTCATTTAGGTTTAAAGAGTTAGCTGCTATACCGCCGGTTATGCTTTCCTACAGTGTAAAAGCTTGTTTTACAGAAAGGAATGTTAGCACAAAAACTGAAAGAAAGGAGATAGCCGCAAAATCTCTGCACACAATGCTTAGTTCTCAGAAGTAAATCATATGTGCCATGTTGTTTCATTCAGGTTTCAAGAATTAGCTGCTATACACTCAGTTATGCTTTCGTATATAGTAAATGCGAGTATAAAGATATGAATGTTAGCAAGAAATCTGAGTAAACGAGATAGCTGAAAAATCTCTGCACACAATGCTTAGATCTCAGACCGAAATCATATTTGCGATGTTGTTTCATTTAGTTTTAAAGAGTTAGCTGCTATACTCCCGTTAGGCTTTCCTATAGTGTAAATGCTAGTTTTACAGATAGGAAAATTACCACAAAATCTGAAAGAAAGGAGATAGCCGCAAAGTCTATGCACACAATGCTTAGTTCTCAGAAGTAAATGATAGGTGCCATGTCGTTTCATTTAGGTTTAAAGAGTTAGCTGCTATACCGCCGGTTATGCTTTCTTATAGTGTAAATGCTAGTTTTACAGATATGAATGTTAGCACAAAATCTGAAGTAAAGGAGATAGCTGAATAATCTCTGCACACATTGCTTAGTTCTCAGAAGTAAATCATAAGTGCCATGTTGTTTCATTTAGGTTTAAAGAGTAGGCTGCAATACTGCCCGTTAGGCTTCCTATAGTGTAAATGCTAGTTTTACAGATAGGAATGTTAGCACAAAAACTGAAAGAAAGGAGATAGCCACAAAACCTCTGCACACAATGCTTAGTTCTCAGAAGTAAATCATATGTGCCATGTTCTTTCATTTACATTTAATGAGTTAGCTGCTATACCGCCGGTTATGCTTTCCTATAGTGTAAATGCTAGTTTTACAACTAGGAATGTTAGAACCAAAACTGAAGTAAAGGAGATAACTGAAAAATCTCTGCACACAATGCTTAGTGCTCAGAAGTAAATCATATGTGCCATGTTGTTTCATTTAGGTTTAAAGAGGTAGCTGCTATACAGCCGGTTAGGCTTTCCTATAGTGTAAAACATAGTTTTACAGATAGGAATGTTAGCACAAAAACTGAAAGAAAGGAGATAGCTGCAAAATCTCTGCACACAATGCTTAGTTCTCAGAAGTAAATCATATGTGCCATGTTGTTACATTCAGGTTTCAAGAATTACCTGCTATACACTCAGTTATGCTTTCGTATATATTAAAAGCGAGTATAAAGATATGAATGTTAGCACAAAATCTGAAGTAAAGGAGATAGCTGAAAAATCTCTGCAAACAATGCTTAGTTCTCAGAACTAAATCATATGTGCAATGTTGTTTCATTTCGGTTTAAAGAGTTAGCTGCTATACTCCCGTTAGGCTTTCCTATAGTGTAAATGCTGGTTTTACAGATAGGAAAGTTACCACAAAAACTGAAAGAAAGGAGATAGCTGCAAAGTCTCTGCACACAATGCTTAGTTCTCAGAAGTAAATCATATGTGCCATGTTGTTTCATTTAGGTTTAAAGAGTTAGCTGCTATACCGCCAGTTATGATTTCCTATAGTGTAAATGCAAGTTTTACAGATAGGAATGTTAGCACAAAAACTGAAAGAAAGGAGATAGCCGCAAAATCTCTGCACACAATGCTTAGTTCTCAGAAGTAAATGATAGGTGCCATGTTGTTTCATGTAGGTTTAAAGAGTTAGCTGCTATACCGCCGGTTATGCTTTCCTATAGTGTAAATGCTAGTTTTACAGATAGGAATGTTAGCACAAAAACTGAAGGAAAGGAGATAGCCGCAAAATCTCTGCACACAATGCTTAGTTCTCAGAAGTAAACCATATGTGCCATGTTGTTTCATTTAGGTTTAAAGAGTTAGCTGCTATACCGCCGGTTATGCTTTCCTATAGTGTAAATGCTAGTTTTACACATAGGAATGTTAGCCCCAAAACTGAAGTAAAGGAGATAACTGAAAAATCTCTGCACACAATGCTTAATTCTCAGAAGTAAATCATATGTGCCATGTTGTTTCATTTAGGTTTAAAGAGTTAGCTGCTATACCGCTGTTTAGGATTTCCTATAGTGTAAAGGCTAGTTTTACAGATAGGAATGTTAGCACAAAAACTGAAAGAAACGAGATAGCCGCAAAATCTCTGCACACAATGCTTAGTTCTCAGAAGTACATCATATGTGCCATGTTGTTTCATTTAGGTTTAAAGAGTTAGCTGCTATACCGCCGGTTAGGCTTTCCTATAGTGTAAATGCTAGTTTTACAGATAGGAATGTTAGCACCAAAACTGAAGTAAAGAAGATAACTGAAAAATCTCTGCACACAATGCTTAGTTCTCAGAAGTAAATCATAAGTGCCATGTTGTTTCATTTAGGTTTAAAGAGTAGGCTGCAATACTGCCCGTTAGGCTTCCTATAGTGTAAATGCTAGTTTTACAGATAGGAATGTTAGCACAAAAACTGAAAGAAAGGAGATAGCCGCAAAACCTCTGCACACAATGCTAAGTTCTCAGAAGTAAATCATATGTGCCATGTTCTTTCATTTACATTTAATGAGTTAGCTGCTATACCGCCGGTTATGCTTTCCTATAGTGTAAATGCTAGTTTTACAAATAGGAATGTTAGCACCAAAACTGAAGTAAAGGAGATAACTGAAAAATCTGTGCACAAAATGCTTAGTTCTCAGAAGTAAATCATATGTGCCATGTTGTTTCATTTAGGTTTAAAGAGGTAGCTGCTATACCGCCGGTTAGGCTTTCCTATAGTGTAAAACATAGTTTTACAGATAGGAATGTTAGCACAAAAACTGAAAGAAAGGAGATAGCTGCAAAATCTCTGCACACAATGCTTAGTTCTCAAAAGTAAATCATATGTGCCATGTTGTTACATTCAGGTTTCTAAGATTACCTGCTATACACTCAGTTATGCTTTCGTATATAGTAAATGCGAGTATAAAGATATGAATGTTAGCACAAAATCTGAAGTAAAGGAGATAGCTGAAAAATCTCTGCACACAATGCTTAGTTCTCAGAACTAAATCATATGTGCAATGTTGTTTCATTTCGGTTTAAAGAGTTAGCTGCTATACTCCCGTTAGGATTTCCTATAGTGTAAATGCTAGTTTTACAGATAGGAAAGTTACCACAAAAACTGAAAGAAAGGAAATAGCTGCAAAGTCTCTGCACACAATGCTTAGTGCTCAGAAGTAAATCATATGTGCCATGTTGTTTCATTTAGGTTTAAAGAGGTAGCTGCTATACAGCCGGTTAGGCTTTCCTATAGTGTAAACGCTAGTTTTACAGGTAGGAATGTTAGCACAAAAACTGAAAGAAAGGAGATAGCCGCAAAATCTCTGCACACAATGCTTAGTTCTCAGAAGTACATCATATATGCCATGTTGTTTCATTTAGGTTTAAAGAGTTAGCTGCTATACCGCCGGTTATGCTTTCCTATAGTGTAAATGCTAGTTTTACAGATAGGAATGTTAGCACAAAAACTGAAAGAAAGGAGATAGCTGCAAAATCTCTGCACACAATGCTTAGTTTTCAGAAGTAAACCATATGTGCCATGTTGTTTCATTTAGGTTTAAAGAGTTAGCTGCTATACCCTCAGTTATGCTTTCCTATATAGTAAATGCGAGTATAAAAATATGAATGTTAGCACAAAATCTGAAGTAAAGGAGATAGCTGAAAAATCTCTGCACACAATGCTTAGTTCTCAGAAGTAAATCATATGTGCCATGTTGTTTCATTTAGGTTTAAAGAGTTAGCTGCTATACAGCCGGGTATGATTTCCTATAGTGTAAATGCTAGTTTTACAGATAGGAATGTTAGCAGAAAAACTGAAAGAAAGGCGATAGCCACAAAATCTCTGCACACAATGATTAGTTCTCAGAAGTACATCATATATGCCATGTTGTTTCATTTAGGTTTAAAGAGTTAGCTGCTATAACACCGGTTATGCTTTCCTATAGTGTAAATGCTAGTTTTACAGATAGGAATGTTAGCACAAAAACTGAAAGAAAGGAGATAGCTGCAAAATCTCTGCACACAATGCTTAGTTCTCAGAAGTAAATCATATGTGCCATGTTGTTACATTCAGGTTTCAAGAATTACCTGCTATACACTCAGTTATGCTTTCGTATATAGTAAATGCTAGTATAAAGATATGAATGTTAGCACAAAATCTGAAGTAAAGGAGATAGCTGAAAAATCTCTGCACAGAATGCTTAGTTCTCAGAACTAAATCATATGTGCAATGTTGTTTCATTTCGGTTTAAAGAGTTAGCTGCTATACTCTCGTTAGGCTTTCCTATAGTGTAAATGCTAGTTTTACAGATAGGAAAGTTACCACAAAAATGAAAGAAAGGAGATAGCTGCAAAGTCTCTGCACACAATGCTTTGTGCTCAGAAGTAAATCATATGTGCCATGTTGTTTCATTTAGGTTTAAAGAGGTAGCTGCTATACAGCCGGTTAGGCTTTCCTATAGTGTAAAAGCTAGTTTTACAGATAGGAATGTTAGCACAAAAACTGAAAGAAAGGAGATAGCCGCAAAATCTCTGCACACAATGCTAAGTTCTCAGAAGTAAATGATAGGTGCCATGTTGTTTCATTTAGGTTTAAAGAGTTAGCTGCTATACCGCCGGTTAGGCTTTCCTATAGTGTAAAAGCTAGTTTTACAGATAGGAATGTTAGCACAAAAACTGAAAGAAAGGAGATAGCCGCAAAATCTCTGCACACAATGCTTAGTTCTCAGAAGAACATCATATGTGCCATGTTGTTTCATTTAGGTTTAAAGAGTTAGCTGCTATACCGCCGGTTATGCTTTCCTATAGTGTAAATGCTAGTTTTACACATAGGAATGTTAGCCCCAAAACTGAAGTAAAGGAGATAACTGAAAAATCTCTGCACACAATGCTTAGTTCTCAGAAGTAAATCATATGTGCCATATTGTTTCATTTAGGTTTAAAGAGGCAGCTGCTATACCGCCGGTTATGCTTTCCTATAGTGTAAATGCTAGTTTTACAGATAGGAATGTTAGCACAAAAACTGAAAGAAAGGAGATAGCCGCAAAATCTCTGCACACAATGCTTAGTTCTCAGAAGTAAATGATAGGTGCCATGTTGTTTCATTTAGGTTTAAAGTGTTAGCTGCTATACCGCCGGTAATGCTTTCCTATAGTGTAAATGCTAGTTTTACAGATAGGAATGTTAGCCCGAAACCTGAACTAAAGGAGATAACTGAAAAATCTCTGCACACAATGCTTAGTTCTCAGAAGTAAATCATATGTGCCATGTTGTTTCATTTAGGTTTAAAGAGTTAGCTGCTATACCGCCGTTTATGCTTTCCAATAGTGTAAATGCTAGTTTTACAGATAGGAATGTTAGCACAAAAACTGAAAGAAAGGAGATAGCCGCAAAATCTCTGCACACAATGCTAAGTTCTCAGAAGTAAATGATAGGTGCCATGTTGTTTCATTTAGGTTTAAAGAGTTAGCTGCTATACCGCCGGTTAGGCTTTCCTATAGTGTAAAAGCTAGTTTTACAGATAGGAATGTTAGCACAAAAACTGAAAGAAAGGAGATAGCCGCAAAATCTCTGCACACAATGCTAAGTTCTCAGAAGTAAATGATAGGTGCCATGTTGTTTCATTTAGGTTTAAAGAGTTAGCTGCTATACCGCCGGTTAGGCTTTCCTATAGTGTAAAAGCTAGTTTT
The DNA here is from genome assembly GCF_030445035.2 of Dasypus novemcinctus. Lineage (NCBI taxonomy): Eukaryota > Metazoa > Chordata > Mammalia > Cingulata > Dasypodidae > Dasypus > Dasypus novemcinctus. Next base: position 61,817 of record NW_026688368.1, on the reverse strand, counting down.
ACAGATAGGAATGTTAGCACAAAAACTGAAAGAAAGGAGATAGCCGCAAAATCTCTGCACACAATGCTAAGTTCTCAGAAGTAAATGATAGGTGCCATGTTGTTTCATTTAGGTTTAAAGAGTTAGCTGCTATACCGCCGGTTATGCTTTCTTATAGTGTAAATGCTAGTTTTACAGATAGGAATGTCAGCACCAAAACTGAATTAAAGGGGATAACTGAAAAATCTCTGCACACAATGCTTAATTCTCAGAAGTAAATCATATGTGCCATGTTGTTTCATTTAGGTTTAAAGAGTTAGCTGCTATACCGCCGGTTATGCTTTCCTATAGTGTAAATGCTAGTTTTACAGATAGGAATGTTAGCACAAAAACTGAAAGAAAGGAGATACCGGCAAAATCTCTGCACACAATGCTTAGTTCTCAGAAGTAAACCATATGTGCCATGTTGTTTCATTTAGGTTTAAAGAGTTAGCTGCTATACCGCCGGTTATGCTTTCCGATAGTGTAAATGCTAGTTTTACACATAGGAATGTTAGCCCCAAAACTGAAGTAAAGGAGATAACTGAAAAATCTCTGCACACAATGCTTAGTTCTCAGAAGTAAATCATATGTGCCATGTTGTTTCATTTTGGTTTAAAGAGGTAGCTGCTCTACTGCCCGTTAGGCTTTCCTATAGTGTAAATGCTAGTTTTACAGATAGGAATGTTAGCACAAAAACTGAAAGAAAGGAGATAGCCGCAAAACCTCTGCACAGAATGCTTAGTTCACAGAAGTAAATCATATGTACCGTGTTGTTTCATTTTGGTTTAAAGAGTTAGCTGCTATACCACGGTTATGCTTTCCTATAGTGTAAAGGTTAGTTTTACACATAGGAATGTTAGCCCCAAAACTGAAGTAAAGGAGATAACTGAAAAATCTCTGCACACAATGCTTAGTTCTCAGAAGTAAATCATATGTGCCATGTTGTTTCATTTAGGTTTAAAGAGGTAGCTGCTATACCGCCGGTTAGGCTTTCCTATAGTGTAAAAGCTAGTTTTACAGATAGGAATGTTAGCACAAAAACAAAGAAAGGAGATAGCCGCAAAATCTCTGCACACAATGCTAAGTTCTCAGAAGTAAATAATAGGTGCCATGTTGTTTCAGTTAGGTTTAAAGAGTTAGCTGCTATACCGCCGGTTATGCTTTCCTATAGTTTAAATGCTAGTTTTACAGATAGGAATGTTAGCACCAAAAGTGAAGTAAAGGAGATAAGTTAAAAATCTCTGCACAAAATGCTTAGTTCTCAGAAGTAAATCATATGTGCCATGTTGTTTCATTTAGGTTTAGAGAGTTAGCTGCTATACAGCCGGTTATGATTTCCTATAGTGTAAATGTTAGTTTTACAGATAGGAATGTTAGCACAAAAACTGATAGAAAGGAGATAGCCGCAAAATCTCTGCACACAATGCTTAGTTCTCAGAAGTAAATGATAGGTGTCATGTTGTTTCATGTAGGTTTAAAGAGTTAGCTGCTATACCGCCGGTTAAGCTTTCCTATAGTGTAAATGTTAATTTTACAGATATGAATGTTAGCACAAAATCTGAAGTAAAGGAGATAGCTGAATAATATCTGCACACAATGCTTAGTTCTCAGAAGTAAATCATAAGTGCCATGTTGTTTCATTTAGGTTTAAAGAGTTAGCTGTTATACTGCCCGTTAGGCTTTCCTATAGTGTAAACGCTAGTTTTACAGATAGGAATGTTAGCACAAAAACTGAAAGAAATGAGATAGCCGCAAAATCTCTGCACACAATGCTTAGTTCTCAGAAGTAAATGCTAGGTGCCATGTTGTTTCATGTAGGTTTAAAGAGTTAGCTGCTATACCGCCGGTTATGCTTTCCTATAGTGTAAATGCTAGTTTTACAGATAGGAATGTTAGCACAAAAACTGAAAGAAAGGAGATAGCCGCAAAACCTCTGCACACAATGCTTAGTTCTCAGAAGTAAATCATATGTGCCATGTTGTTTCATTTACATTTAAAGAGTTATCTGCTATACCGCCTGTTATGCTTTCCTCTAGTGTAAATGCTAGTTTTACAGATAGGAATGTTAGCACAAAAACTGAAAGAAAGGCGATACCCACAAAATCTCTGCACACAATGCTTAGTTCTCAGAAGGACATCATATATGCCATGTTGTTTCATTTAGGTTTAAAGAGTTAGCTGCTATACCGCCGGTTATGCTTTCCTATAGTGTAAATGCTAGTTTTACAGATAGGAATGTTAGCACAAACACTTAAAGAAAGGAGATAGCCGCAAAATCTCTGCACACAATGCTTAGTTTTCAGAAGTAAACCATATGTGCCATGTTGTTTCATTTAGGTTTAAAGAGTTAGCTGCTATACCCTCAGTTATGCTTTCCTATATAGTAAATGCGAGTATAAAAATATGAATGTTAGCACCAAAATTGAAGTAAAGGAGAAAACTGAAAAATCTCTGCACACAATGCTTAGTTCTCAGAAGTAAATCATATGTGCCATGTTGTTTCATTTAGGTTTAAAGAGTTAGGTTCTATACCACCGGTTATGCTTTCCTATAGTGTAAAGGCTAGTTTTACACATAGGAATGTTAGCCCCCAAACTGAAATAAAGGAGATAACTGAAAAATCTCTGCACACAATGCTTAGTTCTCAGAAGTAAATCATATGTGCCATGTTGTTTCATTTAGGTTTAAAGAGTTAGCTGCTATACTGCCGGTTATGCTTTCCTATAGTGTAAATGCTAGTTTTACAGATAGGAATGTTAGCACAAAAACTGAAAGAAAAGAGATAGCCGCAAAACCTCTGCACACAATGCTTAGTTCTCAGAAGTAAATCATATGTGCCATGTTGTTTCATTTACATTTAAAGAGTTATCTGCTATACCGCTTGTTATGCTTTCCTATAGTGTAAATGCTAGTTTTACAGATAGGAATGTTAGCACCAAAACTGAAGTAAAGGAGATAACTGAAAAATCTCTGCACACAATGCTTAGTTCTCAGAAGTAAATCATATGTGCCATGTTGTTTCATTTAGGTTTAAAGAGTTAGCTGCTATACCGCCGGTTATGCTTTCCTACAGTGTAAATGCTAGTTTAACACCTAGGAATGTTAGCCCCAAAACTGAAGTAAAGTAGATAACTGAAAAATCTCTGCACACAATGCTTAGTTCTCAGAAGTAAATCATATGTGCCATGTTGTTTCATTTAGGTTTAAAGACTTAGCTGCTATATCGCCGGTTATGCTTTCCTATACTGTAAATGCTAGTTTTACAGATAGGAATGTTAGCACAAAAACTGAAAGAAAGGAGATAGCCGCAAAATCTCTGCACACAATGCTTAGTTTTCAGAAGTAAACCATATGTGCCATGTTGTTTCATTTAGGTTTAAAGAGTTAGCTGCTATACCCTCAGTTATGCTTTCCTTTATAGTAAATGCGAGTATAAAAATATGAATGTTAGCACCAAAACTGAAGTAAAGGAGAAAACTGAAAAATCTCTGCACACAATGCTTAGTTCTCAGAAGTAAATCATATGTGCCATGTTGTTTCATTTAGGTTTAAAGAGTTAGCTGCTATACCGCCGGTTATGTTTTCCTATAGTGTAAATGCTAGTTTTACAGATAGGAATGTTAGCACAAAAACTGAAAGAAAGGCGATAGCCACAAAATCTCTGCACACAATGCTTAGTTCTCAGAAGGACATCATATATGCCATGTTGTTTCATTTAGGTTTAAAGAGTTAGCTGCTATACCGCCGGTTATGCTTTCCTATAGTGTAAATGCTAGTTTTACAGATAGGAATGTTAGCACAAACACTTAAAGAAAGGAGATAGCCGCAAAATCTCTGCACACAATGCTTAGTTTTCAGAAGTAAAGCATATGTGCCATGTTGTTTCATTTAGGTTTAAAGAGTTAGCTGCTATACCCTCAGTTATGCTTACCTATATAGTAAATGCGAGTATAAAAATATGAATGTTAGCACCAAAACTGAAGTAAAGGAGAAAACTGAAAAATCTCTGCACACAATGCTTAGTTCTCAGAAGTAAATCATATGTGCCATGTTGTTTCATTTAGGTTTAAAGAGTTAGGTGCTATACCACCGGTTATGCTTTCCTATAGTGTAAAGGCTAGTTTTACACATAGGAATGTTTGCCCCAAAACTGAAATAAAGGAGATAACTGAAAAATCTCTGCACACAATGCTTAGTTCTCAGAAGTAAATCATATGTGCCATGTTGTTTCATTTAGGTTTAAAGAGTTAGCTGCTATACTGCCGGTTATGCTTTCCTATAGTGTAAATGCTAGTTTTACATATAGGAATGTTAGCACAAAAACTGAAAGAAAAGAGATAGCCGCAAAATCTCTGCACACAATGCTTAGTTCTCAGAAGTAAACCATATGTGCCATGTTGTTTCATTTAGGTTTAAAGAGTTAGCTGCTATACCGCCGGTTATGCTTTCCTGTAGTGTAAAGGCTAGTTTTACAGAAAGGAATGTTAGCACAAAAACTGAAAGAAAGGAGATAGCCGCAAAATCTCTGCACACAATGCTTAGTTCTCAGAAGTAAATCATATGTGCCATGTTGTTTCATTCAGGTTTCAAGAATTAGCTGCTATACCCTCAGTTATGCTTTCGTATATAGTAAATGCGAGTATAAAGATATGAATGTTAGCAAGAAATCTGAGTAAAGGAGATAGCTGAAAAATCTCTGCACACAATGCTTAGATCTCAGAACTAAATCATATTTGCGATGTTGTTTCATTTAGGTTTAAAGAGTTAGCTGCTATACTCCCGTTAGGCTTTCCTATAGTGTAAATGCTAGTTTTACAGATAGGAAAATTACCACAAAAACTGAAAGAAAGGAGGTAGCCGCAAAGTCTCTGCACACAATGCTTAGTTCTCAGAAGTAAATGATAGGTGCCATGTTGTTTCATTTAGGTTTAAAGAGTTAGCTGCTATACCGCCGGTTATGCTTTCTTATAGTGTAAATGCTAGTTTTACAGATATGAATGTTAGCACAAAATCTGAAGTAAAGGAGATAGCTGAATAATCTCTGCACACATTGCTTAGTTCTCAGAAGTAAATCATAAGTGCCATGTTGTTTCATTTAGGTTTAAAGAGTAGGCTGCAATACTGCCCGTTAGGCTTCCTATAGTGTAAATGCTAGTTTTACAGATAGGAATGTTAGCACAAAAACTGAAAGAAAGGAGATAGCCACAAAACCTCTGCACACAATGCTTAGTTCTCAGAAGTAAATCATATGTGCCATGTTCTTTCATTTACATTTAATGAGTTAGCTGCTATACCGCCGGTTATGCTTTCCTATAGTGTAAAAGCTAGTTTTACAAATAGGAATGTTAGAACCAAAACTGAAGTAAAGGAGATAACTGAAAAATCTCTGCACACAATGCTTAGTTCTCAGAAGTAAAAAAATATGTGCCATGTTGTTTCATTTAGGTTTAAAGAGGTAGCTGCTATACAGCCGGTTAGGCTTTCCTATAGTGTAAAACATAGTTTTACAGATAGGAATGTTAGCACAAAAACTGAAAGAAAGGAGATAGCTGCAAAATCTCTGCACACAATGCTTAGTTCTCAGAAGTAAATCATATGTGCCATGTTGTTACATTCAGGTTTCAAGAATTACCTGCTATACACTCAGTTATGCTTTCGTATATAGTAAATGCGAGTATAAAGATATGAATGTTAGCACAAAATCTGAAGTAAAGGAGATAGCTGAAAAATCTCTGCACACAATGCTTAGTTCTCAGAACTAAATCATATGTGCAATGTTGTTTCATTTCGGTTTAAAGAGTTAGCTGCTATACTCCCGTTAGGCTTTCCTATAGTGTAAATACTAGTTTTACAGATAGGAAAGTTACCACAAAAACTGAAAGAAAGGAGATAGCTGCAAAGTCTCTGCACACAATGCTTAGTTCTCAGAAGTAAATCATATGTGCCATGTTGTTTCATTTAGGTTTAAAGAGTTAGCTGCTATACCGCCAGTTATGATTTCCTATAGTGTAAATGCAAGTTTTACAGATAGGAATGTTAGCACAAAAACTGAAAGAAAGGAGATAGCCGCAAAATCTCTGCACACAATGCTTAGTTCTCAGAAGTAAATGATAGGTGCCATGTTGTTTCATGTAGGTTTAAAGAGTTAGCTGCTATACCGCCGGTTATGCTTTCCTGTAGTGTAAATGCTAGTTTTACAGATAGGAATGTTAGCACCAAAACTGAAGTAAAGGAGATAACTGAAAAATCTCTGCACTAAATGCTTAGTGCTCAGAAGTAAATCATATGTGCCATGTTGTTTGATTTAGGTTTAAAGAGGTAGCTGCTATACAGCCGGTTAGGCTTTCCTATAGTGTAAAACATAGTTTTACAGATAGGAATGTTAGCACAAAAACTGAAAGAAAGGAGATAGCTGCAAAATCTCTGCACACAATGCTTAGTTCTCAGAAGTAAATCATATGTGCCATGTTGTTACATTCAGGTTTCAAGAATTACCTGCTATACACTCAGTTATGCTTTCGTATATAGTAAATGCGAGTATAAAGATATGAATGTTAGCACAAAATCTGAAGTAAAGGAGATAGCTGAAAAATGTCTGCACACAATGCTTAGTTCTCAGAACTAAATCATATGTGCAATGTTGTTTCATTTCGGTTTAAAGAGTTAGCTGCTATACTCCCGTTAGGCTTTCCTATAGTGTAAATGCTAGTTTTACAGATAGGAAAGTTACCACAAAAACTGAAAGAAAGGAGATAGCTGCAAAGTCTCTGCACACAATGCTTAGTTCTCAGAAGTAAATCATATGTGCCATGTTGTTTCATTTAGGTTTAAAGAGTTAGCTGCTATACCGCCAGTTATGATTTCCTATAGTGTAAATGCAAGTTTTACAGATAGGAATGTTAGCACAAAAACTGAAAGAAAGGAGATAGCCGCAAAATCTCTGCACACAATGCTTAGTTCTCAGAAGTAAATGATAGGTGCCATGTTGTTTCATGTAGGTTTAAAGAGTTAGCTGCTATACCGCCGGTTATGCTTTCCTGTAGTGTAAATGCTAGTTTTACAGATAGGAATGTTAGCACCAAAACTGAAGTAAAGGAGATAACTGAAAAATCTCTGCACACAATGCTTAGTGCTCAGAAGTAAATCATATGTGCCATGTTGTTTCATTTAGGTTTAAAGAGGTAGCTGCTATACAGCCGGTTAGGCTTTCCTATAGTGTAAAAGCTAGTTTTACAGATAGGAATGTTAGCACAAAAACTGAAAGAAAGGAGATAGCCGCAAAATCTCTGCACACAATGCTTAGTTCTCAGAAGTACATCATATATGCCATGTTGTTTCATTTAGGTTTAAAGAGTTAGCTGCTATACCGCCGGTTATGCTTTCCTATAGTGTAAATGCTAGTTTTACAGATAGGAATGTTAGCACAAAAACTGAAAGAAAGGAGATAGCCGCAAAATCTCTGCACACAATGCTTAGTTTTCAGAAGTAAACCATATGTGCCATGTTGTTTCATTTAGGTTTAAAGAGTTAGCTGCTATACCCTCAGTTATGCTTTCCTATATAGTAAATGCGAGTATAAAAATATGAATGTTAGCACAAAATCTGAAGTAAAGGAGATAGCTGAAAAATCTCTGCACACAATGCTTAGTTCTCAGAAGTAAATCACATGTGCCATGTTGTTTCATTTAGGTTTAAAGAGTTAGCTGCTATACCGCCGGTTATGCTTTCCTATAGTGTAAATGCTAGTTTTACAGATAGGAATGTTAGCACCAATACTGAAGTAAAGGAGATAACTGAAAAATCCCTGCACATAATGCTTAATTCTCAGAAGTAAATCATATGTGCCATGTTGTTTCATTTAGGTTAAAAGAGTTAGCTGCTATACCGCCGTTTCGGATTTCCTATAGAGTAAAGGCTTGTTTTACAGATAGGAATGTTAGCACAAAAACTGAAAGAAAGGAGATAGCCGCAAAATCTCTGCACACAATGCTTAGTTCTCAGAAGTACATCATATATGCCATGTTGTTTCATTTAGGTTTAAAGAGTTAGCTGCTATACCGCCGGTTATGCTTTCCTATAGTGTAAATGGTAGTTTAACACATAGGAATGTTAGCCCCAAAACTGAAGTAAAGGAGATAACTGAAAAATCTCTGCACACAAAGCTTAGTTCTCAGAAGTAAATCATATGTGCTATGTTGTTTCATTTAGGTTTAAAGAGTTAGCTGCTATACCGCCGGTTATGCTTTCCTATAGTGTAAATGCTAGTTTTACAGATAGGAATGTTAGCACAAACACTTAAAGAAAGGAGATAGCCGCAAAATCTCTGCACACAATGCTTAGGTCTCAGAAGTACATCATATATGCCATGTTGTTTCATTTAGGTTTAAAGAGTTAGCTGCTATACCGCCGGTTATGCTTTCCTATAGAGTAAATGCTAGTTTTACAGATAGGAATGTTAGCACAAAAACTGAAAGAAAGGAGATAGCCGCAAAAACTCTGCACACAATGCTTAGTTTTCAGAAGTAAACCATATGTGCCATGTTGTTTCATTTAGGTTTAAAGAGTAAGCTGCTATACCCTCAGTTATGCTTTCCTATATAGTAAATACGAGTATAAAAATGTGAATGTTAGCACCAAAACTGAAGTAAAGGAGATAACTGAAAAATCTCTGCACACAATGCTTACTTCTCAGAAGTAAATCATAAGTGCCATGTTGTTTCATTTAGGTTTAAAGAGTTAGCTGTAATACTGCCCGTTAGGCTTTCTTATAGTGGAAATGCTAGTTTTACAGATAGGAATATTAGCACAAAAACTGAAAGAAAGGAGATAGCTGCAAAACCTCTGCACACAATGCTTAGTTCTCAGAAGTAAATCATATGTGCCATGTTGTTACATTTACATTTAAAGAGTTATCTGCTATACCGCCTGTTATGCTTTCCTATAGTGTAAATGCTAGTTTTACAGATAGGAATGTTAGCACCAAAACTGAAGTAAAGGAGATAACTGAAAAATCTCTGCACACAATGCTTAGTTCTCAGAAGTAAATCATATGTGCCATGTTGTTTCATTTAGGTTTAAAGTGGTAGCTGCTAAACCGCCGGTTAGGCTTTCCTATAGTGCAAAAGCTTGTTTTACAGATAGGAATGTTAGCACAAAAACTGAAAGAAAGGAGATAGCCGCAAAATCTCTGCACACAATGCTTAGTTTTCAGAAGTAAACCATATGTGCCATGTTGTTTCATTTAGGTTTAAAGAGTTAGCTGCTATACCCTCAGTTATGCTTTCCTATATAGCAAATGGGAGTATAAATATATGAATGTTAGCACAAAATCTGAAGTAAAGGAGATAGCTGAAAACTCTCTGCACACTATGCTTAGTTCTCAGAAGGAAATCATATGTGCCATGTTGTTTCATTTAGGTTTAAAGAGTTAGCTGCTATACCGCCGGTTATGCTTTCCTATAGTATAAATGCTAGTTTTACAGAGAGGAATGTTAGCACAAAAACTGAAAGAAAGGAGATAGCCGCAAAATCTCTTCACACAATGCTTAGTTCTCAGAAGTAAACCATATGTGCCATGTTGTTTCATTTAGGTTTAAAGAGTTAACTGCTATACCGCCGGTTATGCTTTCCTGCATTGTAAATGCTACTTTTACACATAGGAATGTTAGCACCAATACTGAAGTAAAGGAGATAACTGAAAAATCTCTGCACACAATGCTTAGTTCTCAGAAGTAAATCATATGTGCCATGTTGTTTCATTTAGGTTTAAAGAGTTAGCTGCTATACCGCCGGTTATGCTTTCCTATAGTGTAAATGCTAGTTTTACAGATAGGAATGTTAGCACAAAAACTGAAAGAAAGGAGATAGCCGCAAAATCTCTGCACACAATGCTTAGTTCTCAGAAGTACATCATATATGCCATGTTGTTTCATTTAGGTTTAAAGAGTTAGCTGCTATACCGCCGGTTATGCTTTCCTATAGTGTAAATGCTAGTTTAACACATAGGAATGTTAGCCCCAAAACTGAAGTAAAGGAGATAACTGAAAAATCTCTGCACACAAAGCTTAGTTCTCAGAAGTAAATCATATGTGCCATGTTGTTTCATTTAGGTTTAAAGAGTTAGCTGCTATACCGCCGGTTATGCTTTCCTATAGTGTAAATGCTAGTTTTACAGATAGGAATGTTAGCACAAACACTTAAAGAAAGGAGATAGCCGCAAAATCTCTGCACACAATGCTTAGGTCTCAGAAGTACATCATATATGCCATGTTGTTTCATTTAGGTTTAAAGAGTTAGCTGCTATACCGCCGGTTATGCTTTCCTATAGAGTAAATGCTAGTTTTACAGATAGGAATGTTAGCACAAAAACTGAAAGAAAGGAGATAGCCGCAAAAACTCTGCACACAATGCTTAGTTTTCAGAAGTAAACCATATGTGCCATGTTGTTTCATTTAGGTTTAAAGAGTAAGCTGCTATACCCTCAGTTATGCTTTCCTATATAGTAAATACGAGTATAAAAATGTGAATGTTAGCACCAAAACTGAAGTAAAGGAGATAACTGAAAAATCTCTGCACACAATGCTTACTTCTCAGAAGTAAATCATAAGTGCCATGTTGTTTCATTTAGGTTTAAAGAGTTAGCTGTAATACTGCCCGTTAGGCTTTCTTATAGTGGAAATGCTAGTTTTACAGATAGGAATATTAGCACAAAAACTGAAAGAAAGGAGATAGCTGCAAAACCTCTGCACACAATGCTTAGTTCTCAGAAGTAAATCATATGTGCCATGTTGTTACATTTACATTTAAAGAGTTATCTGCTATACCGCCTGTTATGCTTTCCTATAGTGTAAATGCTAGTTTTACAGATAGGAATGTTAGCACCAAAACTGAAGTAAAGGAGATAACTGAAAAATCTCTGCACACAATGCTTAGTTCTCAGAAGTAAATCATATGTGCCATGTTGTTTCATTTAGGTTTAAAGTGGTAGCTGCTAAACCGCCGGTTAGGCTTTCCTATAGTGCAAAAGCTTGTTTTACAGATAGGAATGTTAGCACAAAAACTGAAAGAAAGGAGATAGCCGCAAAATCTCTGCACACAATGCTTAGTTTTCAGAAGTAAACCATATGTGCCATGTTGTTTCATTTAGGTTTAAAGAGTTAGCTGCTATACCCTCAGTTATGCTTTCCTATATAGCAAATGGGAGTATAAATATATGAATGTTAGCACAAAATCTGAAGTAAAGGAGATAGCTGAAAACTCTCTGCACACTATGCTTAGTTCTCAGAAGGAAATCATATGTGCCATGTTGTTTCATTTAGGTTTAAAGAGGTAGCTGCTATACAGCCGGTTAGGCTTTCCTATAGTGTAAAACATAGTTTTACAGATAGGAATGTTAGCACAAAAACTGAAAGAAAGGAGATAGCTGCAAAATCTCTGCACACAATGCTTAGTTCTCAGAAGTAAATCATATGTGCCATGTTGTTACATTCAGGTTTCAAGAATTACCTGCTATACACTCAGTTATGCTTTCGTATATATTAAAAGCGAGTATAAAGATATGAATGTTAGCACAAAATCTGAAGTAAAGGAGATAGCTGAAAAATCTCTGCAAACAATGCTTAGTTCTCAGAACTAAATCATATGTGCAATGTTGTTTCATTTCGGTTTAAAGAGTTAGCTGCTATACTCCCGTTAGGCTTTCCTATAGTGTAAATGCTGGTTTTACAGATAGGAAAGTTACCACAAAAACTGAAAGAAAGGAGATAGCTGCAAAGTCTCTGCACACAATGCTTAGTTCTCAGAAGTAAATCATATGTGCCATGTTGTTTCATTTAGGTTTAAAAAGTTAGCTGCTATACCGCCAGTTATGATTTCCTATAGTGTAAATGCAAGTTTTACAGATAGGAATGTTAGCACAAAAACTGAAAGAAAGGAGATAGCCGCAAAATCTCTGCACACAATGCTTAGTTCTCAGAAGTAAATGATAGGTGCCATGTTGTTTCATGTAGGTTTAAAGAGTTAGCTGCTATACCGCCGGTTATGCTTTCCTATAGTGTAAATGCTAGTTTTACAGATAGGAATGTTAGCACAAAAACTGAAGGAAAGGAGATAGCCGCAAAATCTCTGCACACAATGCTTAGTTCTCAGAAGTAAACCATATGTGCCATGTTGTTTCATTTAGGTTTAAAGAGTTAGCTGCTATACCGCCGGTTATGCTTTCCTATAGTGTAAATGCTAGTTTTACACATAGGAATGTTAGCCCCAAAACTGAAGTAAAGGAGATAACTGAAAAATCTCTGCACACAATGCTTAATTCTCAGAAGTAAATCATATGTGCCATGTTGTTTCATTTAGGTTTAAAGAGTTAGCTGCTATACCGCTGTTTAGGATTTCCTATAGTGTAAAGGCTAGTTTTACAGATAGGAATGTTAGCACAAAAACTGAAAGAAACGAGATAGCCGCAAAATCTCTGCACACAATGCTTAGTTCTCAGAAGTACATCATATGTGCCATGTTGTTTCATTTAGGTTTAAAGAGTTAGCTGCTATACCGCCGGTTATGCTTTCCTATAGTGTAAATGCTAGTTTTACAGATAGGAATGTTAGCACCAAAACTGAAGTAAAGAAGATAACTGAAAAATCTCTGCACACAATGCTTAGTTCTCAGAAGTAAATCATAAGTGCCATGTTGTTTCATTTAGGTTTAAAGAGTAGGCTGCAATACTGCCCGTTAGGCTTCCTATAGTGTAAATGCTAGTTTTACAGATAGGAATGTTAGCACAAAAACTGAAAGAAAGGAGATAGCCGCAAAACCTCTGCACACAATGCTAAGTTCTCAGAAGTAAATCATATGTGCCATGTTCTTTCATTTACATTTAATGAGTTAGCTGCTATACCGCCGGTTATGCTTTCCTATAGTGTAAATGCTAGTTTTACAAATAGGAATGTTAGCACCAAAACTGAAGTAAAGGAGATAACTGAAAAATCTGTGCACACAATGCTTAGTTCTCAGAAGTAAATCATATGTGCCATGTTGTTTCATTTAGGTTTAAAGAGGTAGCTGCTATACCGCCGGTTAGGCTTTCCTATAGTGTAAAACATAGTTTTACAGATAGGAATGTTAGCACAAAAACTGAAAGAAAGGAGATAGCTGCAAAATCTCTGCACACAATGCTTAGTTCTCAAAAGTAAATCATATGTGCCATGTTGTTACATTCAGGTTTCAAAGATTACCTGCTATACACTCAGTTATGCTTTCGTATATAGTAAATGCGAGTATAAAGATATGAATGTTAGCACAAAATCTGAAGTAAAGGAGATAGCTGAAAAATCTCTGCACACAATGCTTAGTTCTCAGAACTAAATCATATGTGCAATGTTGTTTCATTTCGGTTTAAAGAGTTTGCTGCTATACTCCCGTTAGGATTTCCTATAGTGTAAATGCTAGTTTTACAGATAGGAAAGTTACCACAAAAACTGAAAGAAAGGAAATAGCTGCAAAGTCTCTGCACACAATGCTTAGTGCTCAGAAGTAAATCATATGTGCCATGTTGTTTCATTTAGGTTTAAAGAGGTAGCTGCTATACAGCCGGTTAGGCTTTCCTATAGTGTAAAAGCTAGTTTTACAGGTAGGAATGTTAGCACAAAAACTGAAAGAAAGGAGATAGCCGCAAAATCTCTGCACACAATGCTTAGTTCTCAGAAGTACATCATATATGCCATGTTGTTTCATTTAGGTTTAAAGAGTTAGCTGCTATACCGCCGGTTATGCTTTCCTATAGTGTAAATGCTAGTTTTACAGATAGGAATGTTAGCACAAAAACTGAAAGAAAGGAGATAGCTGCAAAATCTCTGCACACAATGCTTAGTTTTCAGAAGTAAACCATATGTGCCATGTTGTTTCATTTAGGTTTAAAGAGTTAGCTGCTATACCCTCAGTTATGCTTTCCTATATAGTAAATGCGAGTATAAAAATATGAATGTTAGCACAAAATCTGAAGTAAAGGAGATAGCTGAAAAATCTCTGCACACAATGCTTAGTTCTCAGAAGTAAATCATATGTGCCATGTTGTTTCATTTAGGTTTAAAGAGTTAGCTGCTATACAGCCGGGTATGATTTCCTATAGTGTAAATGCTAGTTTTACAGATAGGAATGTTAGCACAAAAACTGAAAGAAAGGCGATAGCCACAAAATCTCTGCACACAATGATTAGTTCTCAGAAGTACATCATATATGCCATGTTGTTTCATTTAGGTTTAAAGAGTTAGCTGCTATAACACCGGTTATGCTTTCCTATAGTGTAAATGCTAGTTTTACAGATAGGAATGTTAGCACAAACACTTAAAGAAAGGAGATAGCTGCAACATCTCTGCACACAATGCTTAGTTTTCAGAAGTAAACCATATGTGCCATGTTGTTTCATTTAGGTTTAAAGAGTTAGCTGCTATACCCTCAGTTATGCTTTCCTATATAGTAAATGCGAGTATAAAAATATGAATGTTAGCACCAAAACTGAAGTAAAGGACAAAACTGAAAAATCTCTGCACACAATGCTTAGTTCTCAGAAGTAAATCATATGTGCCATGTTGTTTCATTTAGGTTTAAAGAGTTAGCTGCTATACCGCCGGTTATGATTTCCTATAGTGTAAATGCTAGTTTTACAGATAGGAATGTTAGCACAAAAACTGAAAGAAAGGAGATAGCTGCAAAATCTCTGCACACAATGCTTAGTTCTCAGAAGTAAATCATATGTGCCATGTTGTTACATTCAGGTTTCAAGAATTACCTGCTATACACTCAGTTATGCTTTCGTATATAGTAAATGCGAGTATAAAGATATGAATGTTAGCACAAAATCTGAAGTAAAGGAGATAGCTGAAAAATCTCTGCACAGAATGCTTAGTTCTCAGAACTAAATCATATGTGCAATGTTGTTTCATTTCGGTTTAAAGAGTTAGCTGCTATACTCTCGTTAGGCTTTCCTATAGTGTAAATGCTAGTTTTACAGATAGGAAAGTTACCACAAAAACTGAAAGAAAGGAGATAGCTGCAAAGTCTCTGCACACAATGCTTAGTGCTCAGAAGTAAATCATATGTGCCATGTTCTTTCATTTACATTTAATGAGTTAGCTGCTATACCGCCGGTTATGCTTTCCTATAGTGTAAATGCTAGTTTTACAAATAGGAATGTTAGAACCAAAACTGAAGTAAAGGAGATAACTGAAAAATCTCTGCACACAATGCTTAGTGCTCAGAAGTAAATCATATGTGCCATGTTGTTTCATTTAGGTTTAAAGAGGTAGCTGCTATACAGCCGGTTAGGCTTTCCTATAGTGTAAAACATAGTTTTACAGATAGGAATGTTAGCACAAAAACTGAAAGAAAGGAGATAGCTGCAAAATCTCTGCACACAATGCTTAGTTCTCAGAAGTAAATCATATGTGCCATGTTGTTACATTCAGGTTTCAAGAATTACCTGCTATACACTCAGTTATGCTTTCGTATATATTAAAAGCGAGTATAAAGATATGAATGTTAGCACAAAATCTGAAGTAAAGGAGATAGCTGAAAAATCTCTGCACACAATGCTTAGTTCTCAGAACTAAATCATATGTGCAATGTTGTTTCATTTCGGTTTAAAGAGTTAGCTGCTATACTCCCGTTAGGCTTTCCTATAGTGTAAATGCTGGTTTTACAGATAGGAAAGTTACCACAAAAACTGAAAGAAAGGAGATAGCTGCAAAGTCTCTGCACACAATGCTTAGTTCTCAGAAGTAAATCATATGTGCCATGTTGTTTCATTTAGGTTTAAAGAGTTAGCTGCTATACCGCCGGTTATGATCTCCTATAGTGTAAATGCTAGTTTTACAGATAGGAATGTTAGCACAAAAACTGAAAGAAAGGAGATAGCTGCAAAATCTCTCCACACAATGCTTAGTTCTCAGAAGTAAATCATATGTGCCATGTTGTTACATTCAGGTTTCAAGAATTACCTGCTATACACTCAGTTATGCTTTCGTATATAGTAAATGCGAGTATAAAGATATGAATGTTAGCACAAAATCTGAAGTAAAGGAGATAGCTGAAAAATCTCTGCACAGAATGCTTAGTTCTCAGAACTAAATCATATGTGCAATGTTGTTTCATTTCGGTTTAAAGAGTTAGCTGCTATACTCTCGTTAGGCTTTCCTATAGTGTAAATGCTAGTTTTACAGATAGGAAAGTTACCACAAAAACTGAAAGAAAGGAGATAGCTGCAAAGTCTCTGCACACAATGCTTAGTGCTCAGAAGTAAATCATATGTGCCATGTTGTTTCATTTAGGTTTAAAGAGGTAGCTGCTATACAGCCGGTTAGGCTTTCCTATAGTGTAAAAGCTAGTTTTACAGATAGGAATGTTAGCACAAAAACTGAAAGAAAGGAGATAGCCGCAAAATCTCTGCACACAATGCTAAGTTCTCAGAAGTAAATGATAGGTGCCATGTTGTTTCATTTAGGTTTAAAGAGTTAGCTGCTATACCGCCGGTTAGGCTTTCCTATAGTGTAAAAGCTAGTTTTACAGATAGGAATGTTAGCACAAAAACTGAAAGAAAGGAGATAGCCGCAAAATCTCTGCACACAATGCTTAGTTCTCAGAAGAACATCATATGTGCCATGTTGTTTCATTTAGGTTTAAAGAGTTAGCTGCTATACCGCCGGTTATGCTTTCCTATAGTGTAAATGCTAGTTTTACACATAGGAATGTTAGCCCCAAAACTGAAGTAAAGGAGATAACTGAAAAATCTCTGCACACAATGCTTAGTTCTCAGAAGTAAATCATATGTGCCATATTGTTTCATTTAGGTTTAAAGAGGCAGCTGCTATACCGCCGGTTATGCTTTCCTATAGTGTAAATGCTAGTTTTACAGATAGGAATGTTAGCACAAAAACTGAAAGAAAGGAGATAGCCGCAAAATCTCTGCACACAATGCTTAGTTCTCAGAAGTAAATGATAGGTGCCATGTTGTTTCATTTAGGTTTAAAGTGTTAGCTGCTATACCGCCGGTAATGCTTTCCTATAGTGTAAATGCTAGTTTTACAGATAGGAATGTTAGCCCGAACACTGAAGTAAAGGAGATAACTGAAAAATCTCTGCACACAATGCTTAGTTCTCAGAAGTAAATCATATGTGCCATGTTGTTTCATTTAGGTTTAAAGAGTTAGCTGCTATACCGCCGGTTATGCTTTCCAATAGTGTAAATGCTAGTTTTACAGATAGGAATGTTAGCACAAAAACTGAAAGAAAGGAGATAGCCGCAAAATCTCTGCACACAATGCTAAGTTCTCAGAAGTAAATGATAGGTGCCATGTTGTTTCATTTAGGTTTAAAGAGTTAGCTGCTATACCGCCGGTTATGCTTTCTTATAGTGTAAATGCTAGTTTTACAGATAGGAATGTCAGCACCAAAACTGAATTAAAGGGGATAACTGAAAAATCTCTGCACACAATGCTTAGTTCTCAGAAGTAAATCATATGTGCCATGTTGTTTCATTTAGGTTTAAAGAGTTAGGTGCTATACCACCGGTTATGCTTTCTTATAGTGTAAAGGCTAGTTTTACACATAGGAATGTTAGCCCCAAAACTGAAATAAAGGAGATAACTGAAAAATCTCTGCACACAATGCTTAGTTCTCAGAAGTAAATCATATGTGCCATGTTGTTTCATTTAGGTTTAAAGAGTTAGCTGCTATACTGCCGGTTATGCTTTCCTATAGTGTAAATGCTAGTTTTACAGATAGGAATGTTAGCACAAAAACTGAAAGAAAAGAGATAGCCGCAAAACCTCTGCACACAATGCTTAGTTCTCAGAAGTAAATCATATTTGCCATGTTGTTTCATTTACATTTAAAGAGTTATCTGCTATACCGCTTGTTATGCTTTCCTATAGTGTAAATGCTAGTTTTACAGATAGGAATGTTAGCACCAAAACTGAAGTAAAGGAGATAACTGAAAAATCTCTGCACACAATGCTTAGTTCTCAGAAGTAAATCATATGTGCCATGTTGTTTCATTTAGGTTTAAAGAGTTAGCTGCTATACCGCCGGTTATGCTTTCCTACAGTGTAAATGCTAGTTTAACACCTAGGAATGTTAGCCCCAAAACTGAAGTAAAGTAGATAACTGAAAAATCTCTGCACACAATGCTTAGTTCTCAGAAGTAAATCATATGTGCCATGTTGTTTCATTTAGGTTTAAAGACTTAGCTGCTATATCGCCGGTTATGCTTTCCTATACTGTAAATGCTAGTTTTACAGATAGGAATGTTAGCACAAAAACTGAAAGAAAGGAGATAGCCGCAAAATCTCTGCACACAATGCTTAGTTTTCAGAAGTAAACCATATGTGCCATGTTGTTTCATTTAGGTTTAAAGAGTTAGCTGCTATACCCTCAGTTATGCTTTCCTTTATAGTAAATGCGAGTATAAAAATATGAATGTTAGCACCAAAACTGAAGTAAAGGAGAAAACTGAAAAATCTCTGCACACAATGCTTAGTTCTCAGAAGTAAATCATATGTGCCATGTTGTTTCATTTAGGTTTAAAGAGTTAGCTGCTATACCGCCGGTTATGTTTTCCTATAGTGTAAATGCTAGTTTTACAGATAGGAATGTTAGCACAAAAACTGAAAGAAAGGCGATAGCCACAAAATCTCTGCACACAATGCTTAGTTCTCAGAAGGACATCATATATGCCATGTTGTTTCATTTAGGTTTAAAGAGTTAGCTGCTATACCGCCGGTTATGCTTTCCTATAGTGTAAATGCTAGTTTTACAGATAGGAATGTTAGCACAAACACTTAAAGAAAGGAGATAGCCGCAAAATCTCTGCACACAATGCTTAGTTTTCAGAAGTAAAGCATATGTGCCATGTTGTTTCATTTAGGTTTAAAGAGTTAGCTGCTATACCCTCAGTTATGCTTACCTATATAGTAAATGCGAGTATAAAAATATGAATGTTAGCACCAAAACTGAAGTAAAGGAGAAAACTGAAAAATCTCTGCACACAATGCTTAGTTCTCAGAAGTAAATCATATGTGCCATGTTGTTTCATTTAGGTTTAAAGAGTTAGGTGCTATACCACCGGTTATGCTTTCCTATAGTGTAAAGGCTAGTTTTACACATAGGAATGTTAGCCCCAAAACTGAAATAAAGGAGATAACTGAAAAATCTCTGCACACAATGCTTAGTTCTCAGAAGTAAATCATATGTGCCATGTTGTTTAATTTAGGTTTAAAGAGTTAGCTGCTATACTGCCGGTTATGCTTTCCTATAGTGTAAATGCTAGTTTTACAGATAGGAATGTTAGCACAAAAACTGAAAGAAAAGAGATAGCCGCAAAACCTCTGCACACAATGCTTAGTTCTCAGAAGTAAATCATATGTGCCATGTTGTTTCATTTACATTTAAAGAGTTATCTTCTATACCGCTTGTTATGCTTTCCTATAGTGTAAATGCTAGTTTTACAGATAGGAATGTTAGCACCAAAACTGAAGTAAAGGAGATAACTGAAAAATCTCTGCACACAATGCTTAGTTCTCAGAAGTAAATCATATGTGCCATGTTGTTTCATTTAGGTTTAAAGAGTTAGCTGCTATACCGCCGGTTATGCTTTCCTACAGTGTAAATGCTAGTTTAACACCTAGGAATGTTAGCCCCAAAACTGAAGTAAAGTAGATAACTGAAAAATCTCTGCACACAATGCTTAGTTCTCAGAAGTAAATCATATGTGCCATGTTGTTTCATTTAGGTTTAAAGACTTAGCTGCTATATCGCCGGTTATGCTTTCCTATACTGTAAATGCTAGTTTTACAGATAGGAATGTTAGCACAAAAACTGAAAGAAAGGAGATAGCCGCAAAATCTCTGCACACAATGCTTAGTTTTCAGAAGTAAACCATATGTGCCATGTTGTTTCATTTAGGTTTAAAGAGTTAGCTGCTATACCCTCAGTTATGCTTTCCTTTATAGTAAATGCGAGTATAAAAATATGAATGTTAGCACCAAAACTGAAGTAAAGGAGAAAACTGAAAAATCTCTGCACACAATGCTTAGTTCTCAGAAGTAAATCATATGTGCCATGTTGTTTCATTTAGGTTTAAAGAGTTAGCTGCTATACCGCCGGTTATGTTTTCCTATAGTGTAAATGCTAGTTTTACAGATAGGAATGTTAGCACAAAAACTGAAAGAAAGGCGATAGCCACAAAATCTCTGCACACAATGCTTAGTTCTCAGAAGGACATCATATATGCCATGTTGTTTCATTTAGGTTTAAAGAGTTAGCTGCTATACCGCCGGTTATGCTTTCCTACAGTGTAAATGCTAGTTTTACAGATAGGAATGTTAGCACAAACACTTAAAGAAAGGAGATAGCCGCAAAATCTCTGCCCACAATGCTTAGTTTTCAGAAGTAAAGCATATGTGCCATGTTGTTTCATTTAGGTTTAAAGAGTTAGCTGCTATACCCTCAGTTATGCTTACCTATATAGTAAATGCGAGTATAAAAATATGAATGTTAGCACCAAAACTGAAGTAAAGGAGAAAACTGAAAAATCTCTGCACACAATGCTTAGTTCTCAGAAGTAAATCATATGTGCCATGTTGTTTCATTTAGGTTTAAAGAGTTAGGTGCTATACCGCCGGTTATGCTTTCCTATAGTGTAAATGCTAGTTTTACACATAGGAATGTTAGCCCCAACACTGAAGTAAAGGAGATAACTGAAAAATCTCTGCACACAATGCTTAGTTCTCAGAAGTAAATCATATGTGCCATGTTGTTTCATTTAGGTTTAAAGAGTTAGGTGCTATACCGCCGGTTATGCTTTCCTATAGTGTAAATGCTAGTTTTACACATAGGAATGTTAGCCCCAAAACTGAAGTAAAGGAGATAACTGAAAAATATCTGCACACAAAGCTTAGTTCTCAGAAGTAAATCATATGTGCTATGTTCTTTCATTTAGGTTTAAAGAGTTAGCTGCTATACCGCCGGTTAGGCTTTCTTATAGTGTAAATGCTAGTTTTACAGATAGGAATGTTAGCACAAACACTTAAAGAAAGGAGATAGCCGCAAAATCTCTGCACACAATGCTTAGTTCTCAGAAGTACATCATACATGCCATGTTGTTTCATTTAGGTTTAAAGAGTTAGCTGCTATACCGCCGGTTATGCTTTCCTATAGTGTAAATGCTAGTTTTACAGATAGGAATGTTAGCACAAAAACTGAAAGAAAGGAGATAGCCGCAAAAACTCTGCACACAATGCTTAGTTTTCAGAAGTAAACCATATGTGCCATGTTGTTTCATTTAGGTTTAAAGAGTTAGCTGCTATACACTCAGTTATGCTTTCCTATATAGTAAATGCGAGTATAAAAATGTGAATGTTAGCACCAAAACTGAAGTAAAGGAGATAACTGAAAAATCTCTGCACACAATGCTTACTTCTCAGAAGCAAATCATAAGTGCCATGTTGTTTCATTTACTTTTAAAGAGTTAGCTGTTATACTGCCCGTTAGGCTTTCCTATAGTGTAAATGCTAGTTTTACAGAGAGGAATGTTAGCACAAAAACTGAAAGAAAGGAGATAGCCACAAAACCTCTGCACACAATGCTTAGTTCTCAGAAGTAAATCATATGTGCCATGTTGTTTCATTTAGGTTTAAAGAGTTAGCTGCTATACCACCGGTTATGCTTTCCTATAGTGTAAAGGCTAGTTTTACACATAGGAATGTTAGCCCCAAAACTGAAATAAAGGAGATAACTGAAAAATCTCTGCACACAATGCTTAGTTCTCAGAAGTAAATCATATGTGCCATGTTGTTTCATTTAGGTTTAAAGAGTTAGCTGCTATACTGCCGGTTATGCTTTCCTATAGTGTAAATGCTAGTTTTACAGATAGGAATGTTAGCACAAAAACTGAAAGAAAAGAGATAGCCGCAAAATCTCTGCACACAATGCTTAGTTTTCAGAAGTAAACCATATGTGCCATGTTGTTTCATTTAGGTTTAAAGAGTTAGCTGCTATACCCTCAGTTATGCTTTCCTATATAGTAAATGCGAGTATAAAAATGTGAATGATAGCACCAAAACTGAAGTAAATGAGATAACTGAAAAATCTCTGCACACAATGCTTACTTCTCAGAAGTAAATCATAAGTGCCTTGTTGTTTCATTTAGGTTTAAAGAGTTAGCTGTTATACTGCCCGTTAGGCTTTCCTATAGTGTAAATGCTAGTTTTACAGATAGGAATGTTAGCACAAAAACTGAAAGAAAGGAGATAGCCACAAAACCTCTGCACACAATGCTTAGTCCTCAGAAGTAAAGCATATGTGCCATGTTGTTTCATTTACATTTAAAGAGTTATCTGCTATACCGCCTGTTATGCTTTCCTATAGTGTAAATGCTAGTTTTACAGATAGGAATGTTAGCACCAAAACTGAAGTAAAGGAGATAACTGAAAAATCTCTACACACAATGCTTAGTTCTCAGAAGTAAATCATATGTGCCATGTTGTTTCATTTAGGTTTAAAGTGTTAGCTGCTATACCGCCGGTTATGCTTTCCTACAGTGTAAATGCTAGTTTTACACATAGGAATGTTAGCCCCAAAACTGAAGTAAAGGAGATAACTGAAAAATTTCTGCACACAATGCTTAGTTCTCAGAAGTAAATCATATGTGCCATGTTGTTTCATTTAGGTTTAAAGAGTTAGCTGCTATACCGCCGGTTATGCTTTCCTATAGTGTAAATGCTAGTTTTACAGATAGGAATGTTAGCACAAAAACTGAAAGAAAGGAGATAGCCGCCAAATCTCTGCACACAATGCTTAGTTTTCAGAAGTAAACCATATGTGCCATGTTGTTTCATTTAGGTTTAAAGAGTTAGCTGCTATACCCTCAGTTATGCTTTCCTATATAGTAAATGCGAGTATAAAAATATGAATGTTAGCACCAAAACTGAAGTAAAGGAGAAAACTGAAAAATCTCTGCACACAATGCTTAGTTCTCAGAAGTAAATCATATGTGCCATGTTGTTTCATTTAGGTTTAAAGAGTTAGCTGCTATACCACCGGTTATGATTTCCTATAGTGTAAATGCTAGTTTTACAGATAGGGATGTTAGCACAAAAACTGAAAGAAAGGCGATAGCCACAAAATCTCTGCACACAATGCTTAGTTCTCAGAAGTACATCATATATGCCATGTTGTTTCATTTAGGTTTAAAGAGTTAGCTGCTATACCGCCGGTTATGCTTTCCTATAGTATAAATGCTAGTTTTACAGATAGGAATGTTAGCACAAACACTTAAAGAAAGGAGATAGCCGCAAAATCTCTGCACACAATGCTTAGTTTTCAGAAGTAAACCATATGTGCCATGTTGTTTCTTTTAGGTTTAAAGAGTTAGCTGCTATACCCTCAGTTATGCTTTCCTATATAGTAAATGTGAGTATAAAAATATGAATGTTAGCACCAAAACTGAAGTAAAGGAGAAAACTGAAAAATCTCTGCACACAATGCTTAGTTCTCAGAAGTAAATCATATGTGCCATGTTGTTTCATTTAGGTTTAAAGAGTTAGGTGCTATAACACCGGTTATGCTTTCCTATAGTGTAAAGGCTAGTTTTACACATAGGAATGTTAGCCCCAAAACTGAAATAAAGGAGATAACTGAAAAATCTCTGCACACAATGCTTAGTTCTCAGAAGAAAACCATATGTGCCATGTTGTTTCATTTAGGTTTAAAGAGTTAGCTGCTATACCGCCGGATATGCTTTCCTATAGTGTAAAGGCTAGTTTTACACATAGGAATGTTAGCACCAAAACTGAAGTAAAGGAGATAACGGAAAAATCTCTGCACACAATGCTTAGTTCTCAGAAGTAAATCATACGTGCCATGTTGTTTCATTTAGGTTTAAAGAGGTAGGTGCTATACCGCCGGTTAGGCTTTCCTATAGTGTAAAAGCTAGTTTTACAGATAGGAATGTTAGCACAAAAACTGAAAGAAAGGAGATAGCCGCAAAATCTCTGCACCCAATGCTAAGTTCTCAGAAGTAAATGATAGGTGCCATGTTGTTTCATTTAGGTTTAAAGAATTAGCTGCTATACCGCCGGTAATGCTTTCCTATAGTGTAAATGCTAGTTTTACAGATAGGAATGTAAGCACCAATACTGAAGTAAAGGAGATAACTGAAAAATCTCTGCACATAATGCTTAATTCTCAGAAGTAAATCATATGTGCCATGTTGCTTCATTTAGGTTTAAAGAGTTAGCTGCTATACCGCCGTTTCGGATTTCCTATAGAGTTAAGGCTGGTTTTACAGATAGGAATGTTAGCACAAAAAGTGAAAGAAAGGAGATAGCCGCAAAATCTCTGCACACAATGCTTAGTTCTCAGAAGTACATCATATATGCCATGTTGTTTCATTTAGGTTTAAAGAGTTAGCTGCTATACCGCCGGTTATGCTTTCCTATAGTGTAAATGCTAGTTTTACACATAGGAATGTTAGCCCCAAAACTGAAGTAAAGGAGATAACTGAAAAATCTCTGCACACAATGCTTAGTTCTCAGAAGTAAATCATATGTGCCATGTTGTTTCATTTAGGTTTAAAGAGTTAGCTGCTATACCGCCGGTTATGCTTTCTTATAGTGTAAATGCTAGTTTTGCAGATAGGAATGTTAGCACAAACACTTAAGAAAGGAGATAGCCGCAAAATCTCTGCACACAATGCTTAGTTCTCAGAAGTACATCATATATGCCATGTTGTTTCATTTATGTTTAAAGAGTTAGCTGCTATACCGCCGGTTATGCTTTCCTATAGTGTAAATGCTAGTTTTACAGATAGGAATGTTAGCACAAAAACTGAAAGAAAGGAGATAGCCGCAAAAACTCTGCACACAATGCTTAGTTTTCAGAAGTAAACCATATGTGCCATGTTGTTTCATTTAGGTTTAAAGAGTTAGCTGCTATACCCTCAGTTATGCTTTCCTATATAGTAAATGCGAGTATAAAAATGTGAATGTTAGCACCAAAACTGAAGTAAAGGAGATAACTGAAAAATCTCTGCACACAATGCTTACTTCTCAGAAGTAAATCATATGTGCCATGTTGTTTCATTTAGGTTTAAAGTGGTAGCTGCTAAACCGCCGGTTAGGCTTTCCTATAGTGTAAAAGCTAGTTTTACAGATAGGAATGTTAGCACAAAAACTGAAAGAAAGGAGATAGCCGCAAAATCTCTGCACACAATGCTTAGTTCTGAGAAGTAAATGATAGGTGTCATGTTGTTTCATGTAGGTTTAAAGAGTTAGCTGCTATACCGCCGGTTATGCTTTCCTATAGTGTAAATGCTAGTTTTAGAGATATGAATGTTAGCACAAAATCTGAAGTAAAGGAGATAGCTGAATAATCTCTGCACACAATGCTTAGTTCTCAGAAGTAAATCATAAGTGCCATGTTGTTTCATTTAGGTTTAAAGAGTTAGCTGTTATACTGCCCGTTAGGCTTTCCTATAGTGTAAACGCTAGTTTTACAGAGAGGAATGTTAGCACAAAAACTGAAAGAAAGGAGATAGCCGCAAAACCTCTGCACACAATGCTTAGTTCTCAGAAGTAAATCATATGTGCCATGTTGTTTCATTTACATTTAAAGAGTTATCTGCTATACCGCCTGTTATGCTTTCCTATAGTGTAAATGCTAGTTTTACAGATAGGAATGTTAGCACCAAAACTGAAGTAAAGGAGGTAACTGAAAAATCTCTGCACATAATGCTTAGTTCTCAGAAGTAAATCATATGTGCAATGTTGTTTCATTTAGGTTTAAAGAGTTAGCTGCTATACCGCCGGTTATGTTTTCCTATAGAGTAAATGCTAGTTTTACAGATAGGAATGTTAGCACAAAAACTGAAAGAAAGGAGATAGCCGCAAAATCTCTGCACATAATGCTTAGTTCTCAGAAGTAAATGATAGGTGCCATGTTGTTTCATGTAGGTTTAAAGAGTTAGCTGCTATACCGCCGGTTATGCTTTCCTATAGTGTAAATGCTAGTTTTACAGATAGGAATGTTAGCACCAATACTGAAGTAAAGGAGGTAACTGAAAAATCTCTGCACATAATGCTTAATTCTCAGAAGTAAATCATATGTGCCATGTTGTTTCATTTAGGTTTAAAGAGTTAGCTGCTATACCGCCGTTTCGGATTTCCTATAGAGTAAAGGCTAGTTTTACAGATAGGAATGTTAGCACAAAAACTGAAAGAAAGGAGATAGCCGCAAAACCTCTGCACACAATGCTTAGTTCTGAGAAGTAAATCATATGTGCCATGTTGTTTCATTTAGGTTTAAAGAGTTAGCTGCTATACCACCGGTTATGCTTTCCTATAGTGTAAAGGCTAGTTTTACACATAGGAATGTTAGCTCCAAAACTGAAATAAAGGAGATAACTGAAAAATCTCTGTACACAATGCTTAGTTCTCAGAAGAAAATCATATGTGCCATGTTGTTTCATTTAGGTTTAAAGAGTTAGCTGCTATACTGCCGGTTATGCTTTCCTATAGTGTAAATGCTAGTTTTACAGATAGGAATGTTAGCACCAATACTGAAGTAAAGGAGGTAACTGAAAAATCTCTGCACATAATGCTTAATTCTCAGAAGTAAATCATATGTGCCATGTTGTTTCATTTAGGTTTAAAGAGTTAGCTGCTATACCGCCGTTTCGGATTTCCTATAGAGTAAAGGCTAGTTTTACAGATAGGAATGTTAGCACAAAAACTGAAAGAAAGGAGATAGCCACAAAATCTCTGCACACAATGCTTAGTTCTCAGAAGTACATCATATATGCCATGTTGTTTCATTTAGGTTTAAAGAGTTAGCTGCTATACCACCGGTTATGCTTTCCTATAGTGTAAATGCTAGTTTTACACATAGGAATGTTAGCCCCAAACCTGAAGTAAAGGAGATAACTGAAAAATCTCTGCACACAATTCTTACTTCTCAGAAGTAAATCATATGTGCCATGTTGTTTCATTTAGGTTTAAAGAGTTAGCTGCTATACCGCCGGTTATGCTTTCCTACAGTGTAAATGCTAGTTTTACACATAGGAATGTTAGCCCCAAAACTGAAGTAAAGGAGATAACTGAAAAATCTCTGCACACAAAGCTTAGTTCTCAGAAGTACATCATATATGCCATGTTGTTCCATTTAGGTTTAAAGAGTTAGCTGCTATACCGCCGGTTATGCTTTCCTATAGTGTAAATGCGAGTATAAAAATATGACTGTTAGCACCAAAACTGAAGTAAAGGAGAAAACTGAATATTCTCTGCACACAATGCTTAGTTCTCAGAAGTAAATCATATGTGCCATGTTGTTTCATTTAGGTTTAAAGAGGTAGCTGCTCTACTGCCCGTTAGGCTTTCCTATAGTGTAAATGCTAGTTTTACAGATAGGAATGTTAGCACAAAAACTGAAAGAAAGGAGATAGCCGCAAAACCTCTGCACACAATGCTTAGTTCACAGAAGTAAATCATATGTACCATGTTGTTTCATTTAGGTTTAAAGAGTTAGCTGCTATACCACGGTTATGCTTTCCTATAGTGTAAAGGTTAGTTTTACACATAGGAATGTTAGCCCCAAAACTGAAGTAAAGGAGATAACTGAAAAATCTCTGCACACAATGCTTAGTTCTCAGAAGTAAATCATATGTGCCATGTTGTTTAATTTAGGTTTAAAGAGGTAGCTGCTATACCGCCGGTTAGGCTTTCCTATAGTGTAAAAGCTAGTTTTACAGATAGGAATGTTAGCACAAAAACAAAGAAAGGAGATAGCCGCAAAATCTCTGCACACAATGCTAAGTTCTCAGAAATAAATAATAGGTGCCATGTTGTTTCATTTAGGTTTAAAGAGTTAGCTGCTATACCGCCGGTTATGCTTTCCTATAGTTTAAATGCTAGTTTTACAGATAGGAATGTTAGCACCAAAAGTGAAATAAAGGAGATAACTTAAAAATCTCTGCACAAAATGCTTAGTTCTCAGAAGTAAATCATATGTGCCATGTTGTTTCATTTAGGTTTAAAGAGTTAGCTGCTATACAGCCGGTTATGATTTCCTATAGTGTAAATGTTAGTTTTACAGATAGTAATGTTAGCACAAAAACTGATAGAAAGGAGATAGCCGCAAAATCTCTGCACACAATGCTTAGTTCTCAGAAGTAAATGATAGGTGTCATGTTGTTTCATGTAGGTTTAAAGAGTTAGATGCTATACCGCCGGTTAAGCTTTCCTATAGTGTAAATGCTAATTTTACAGATATGAATGTTAGCACAAAATCTGAAGTAAAGGAGATAGCTGAATAATATCTGCACACAATGCTTAGTTCTCAGAAGTAAATCATAAGTGCCATGTTGTTTCATTTAGGTTTAAAGAGTTAGCTGTTATACTGCCCGTTAGGCTTTCCTATAGTGTAAACGCTAGTTTTACAGATAGGAATGTTAGCACAAAAACTGAAAGAAAGGAGATAGCCGCAAAACCTCTGTACACAATGCTTAGTTCTCAGAAGTAAATCATATGTGCCATGTTGTTTCATTTAGGTTTAAAGAGTTAGCTGCTATACCACCGGTTATGCTTTCCTATAGTGTAAAGGCTAGTTTTACACATAGGAATGTTAGCCCCAAAACTGAAATAAAGGAGATAACTGAAAAATCTCTGCACACAATGCTTAGTTCTCAGAAGTAAATCATATGTGCCATGTTGTTTCATTTAGGTTTAAAGAGTTAGCTGCTATACTGCCGGTTATGCTTTCCTATAGTGTAAATGCTAGTTTTACAGATAGGAGTGTTAGCACAAAAACTGAAAGAAAATGATAGCCGCAAAATCTCTGCACACAATGCTTAGTTCTCAGAAGTAAACCATATGTGCCATGTTGTTTCATTTAGGTTTAAAGAGTTAGCTGCTATACCCTCAGTTATGCTTTCCTATATAGTAAATGCGAGTATAAAAATGTGAATGTTAGCACCAAAACTGAAGTAAAGGAGATAACTGAAAAATCTCTGCACACAATTCTTACTTCTCAGAAGTAAATCATAAGTGCCATGTTGTTTCATTTAGGTTTAAAGAGTTAGCTGTTATACTGCCCGTTAGGCTTTCCTATAGTGTAAATGCTAGTTTTACAGATAGGAATGTTAGCACAAAAACTGAAAGAAAGGAGATAGCCGCAAAACCTCTGCACACAATGCTTAGTTCTCAGAAGTAAATCATATGTGCCATGTTGTTTCATTTACATTTAAAGAGTTATCTGCTATACCGCCTGTTATGCTTTCCTCTAGTGTAAATGCTAGTTTTACAGATAGGAATGTTAGCACAAAAACTGAAAGAAAGGCGATAGCCACAAAATCTCTGCACACAATGCTTAGTTCTCAGAAGGACATCATATATGCCATGTTGTTTCATTTAGGTTTAAAGAGTTAGCTGCTATACCACCGGTTATGCTTTCCTATAGTGTAAAGGCTAGTTTTACACATAGGAATGTTAGCACCAAAACTGAAATAAAGGAGATAACTGAAAAATCTCTGCACACAATGCTTAGTTCTCAGAAGTAAATCATACGTGCCATGTTGTTTCATTTAGGTTTAAAGAGTTAGCTGCTATACCACCGGTTATGCTTTCCTATAGTGTAAAGGCTAGTTTTACACATAGGAATGTTAGCACCAAAACTGAAATAAAGGAGATAACTGAAAAATCTCTGCACACAATGCTTAGTTCTCAGAAGTAAATCATACGTGCCATGTTGTTTCATTTAGGTTTAAAGAGGTAGCTGCTATACCGCCGGTTAGGCTTTCCTATAGTGTAAAAGCTAGTTTTACAGATAGGAATGTTAGCACAAAAACTGAAAGAAAGGAGATAGCCGCAAAATCTCTGCACCCAATGCTAAGTTCTCAGAAGTAAATGATAGGTGCCATGTTGTTTCATTTAGGTTTAAAGAGTTAGCTGCTATACCGCCGGTTATGCTTTCCTATAGTATAAATGCTAGTTTTACAGATAGGAATGTTAGCACCAATAGTGAAGTAAAGGAGATAACTGAAAAATCTCTGCACATAATGCTTAATTCTCAGAAGTAAATCATATGTGCCATGTTGTTTCATTTAGGTTTAAAGAGTTAGCTGCTATACCGCCGTTTCGGATTTCCTATAGAGTAAAGGCTAGTTTTACAGATAGGAATGTTAGCACAAAAATTGAAAGAAAGGAGATAGCCGCAAAATCTCTGCACACAATGCTTAGTTCTTAGAAGTACATCATATATGCCATGTTGTTTAATTTAGGTTTAAAGTGTTAGCTGCTATACCGCCGGTTATGCTTTCCTATAGTATAAATGCTAGTTTTACACATAGGAATGTTAGCCCCAAAACTGAAGTAAAGGAGATAACTGAAAAATCTCTGCACACAATGCTTAGTTCTCAGAAGTAAATCATATGTGCCATGTTGTTTCATTTAGGTTTAAAGAGTTAGCTGCTATACCGCCGGTTATGCTTTCCTACAGTGTAAATGCTAGTTTTACACATAGGAATGTTAGCCCCAAAACTGAAGTAAAGGAGATAACTGAAAAATCTCTGCACACAATGCTTAGTTCTCAGAAGTAAATCATATGTGCCATGTTGTTTCATTTAGGTTTAAAGAGTTAGCTGCTATACCGCCGGTTATGCTTTCCTATAGTGTAAATGCTAGTTTTACAGATAGGAATGTTAGCACAAAAACTGAAAGAAAGGAGATAGCCGCAAAATCTCTGCACACAATGCTTAGTTTTCAGAAGTAAACCATATGTGCCATGTTGTTTCATTTAGGTTTAAAGAGTTAGCTGCTATACCCTCAGTTATGCTTTCCTTTATAGTAAATGCGAGTATAAAAATATGAATGTTAGCACCAAAACTGAAGTAAAGGAGAAAACTGAAAAATCTCTGCACACAATGCTTAGTTCTCAGAAGTAAATCATATGTGCCATGTTGTTTCATTTAGGTTTAAAGAGTTAGCTGCTATACCGCCTTTTATGATTTCCTATAGTGTAAATGCTAGTTTTACAGATAGGAATGTTAGCACAAAAACTGAAAGAAAGGCGATAGCCACAAAATCTCTGCACACAATGCTTAGTTCTCAGAAGGACATCATATATGCCATGTTGTTTCATTTAGGTTTAAAGAGTTAGCTGCTATACCGCCGGTTCTGCCTTCCTATAGTGTAAATGCTAGTTTTACACATAGGAATGTTAGCACAAACACTTAAAGAAAGGAGATAGCCGCAAAATCTCTGCACACAATGCTTAGTTTTCAGAAGTAATCCATATGTGCCATGTTGTTTCATTTAGGTTTAAAGAGTTAGCTGCTATACCCTCAGTTATGCTTTCCTATATAGTAAATGCGAGTATAAAAATATGAATGTTAGCACCAAAACTGAAGTAAAGGAGAAAACTGAAAAATCTCTGCACACAATGCTTAGTTCTCAGAAGTAAATCATATGTGCCATGTTGTTTCATTTAGGTTTAAAGAGTTAGGTGCTATACCACCGGTTATGCTTTCCTATAGTGTAAAGGCTAGTTTTACACATAGGAATGTTAGCCCCAAAACTGAAATAAAGGAGATAACTGAAAAATCTCTGCACACAATGCTTAGTTCTCAGAAGTAAATCATATGTGCCATGTTGTTTCATTTAGGTTTAAAGAGTTAGCTGCTATACTGCCGGTTATGCTTTCCTATAGTGTAAATGCTAGTTTTACAGATAGGAATGTTAGCACAAAAACTGAAAGAAAAGAGATAGCCGCAAAATCTCTGCACACAATGCTTAGTTCTCAGAAGTAAACCATATGTGCCATGTTGTTTCATTTAGGTTTAAAGAGTTAGCTGCTATACCGCCGGTTATGCTTTCCTATAGTGTAAAGGCTTGTTTTACACATAGGAATGTTAGCACCAAAACTGAAGTAAAGGAGATAACTGAAAAATCTCTGCACACAATGCTTAGTTCTCAGAAGTAAATCATACGTGCCATGTTGTTTCATTTAGGTTTAAAGAGGTAGCTGCTATACCGCCGGTTAGGCTTTCCTATAGTGTAAAAGCTAGTTTTACAGATAGGAATGTTAGCACAAAAACTGAAAGAAAGGAGATAGCCGCAAAATCTCTGCACCCAATGCTAAGTTCTCAGAAGTAAATGATAGGTGCCATGTTGTTTCATTTAGGTTTAAAGAGTTAGCTGCTATACCGCCGGTTATGCTTTCCTATAGTGTAAATGCTAGTTTTACAGATAGGAATGTTAGCTCCAATAGTGAAGTAAAGGAGATAACTGAAAAATCTCTGCACATAATGCTTAATTCTCAGAAGTAAGTCATATGTGCCATGTTGTTTCATTTAGGTTTAAAGAGTTAGCTGCTATACCGCCGTTTCGGATTTCCTATAGAGTAAAGGCTAGTTTTACAGATAGGAATGTTAGCACAAAAACTGAAAGAAAGGAGATAGCCGCAAAATCTCTGCACACAATGCTTAGTTCTCAGAAGTACATCATATATGCCATGTTGTTTCATTTAGGTTTAAAGAGTTAGCTGCTATACCGCCGGTTATGCTTTCCTATAGTGTAAATGCTAGTTTTACACATAGGAATGTTAGCCCCAAAACTGAAGTAAAGGAGATAACTTTAAAATCTCTGCACACAATGCTTAGTTCTCAGAAGTAAATCATATGTGCCATGTTGTTTCATTTAGGTTTAAAGAGTTACTTGCTATACCCTCGATTATGCTTTCCTATATAGTAAACGCTAGTTTTAGAGATAGGAATGTTAGCACAAAAACTGAAGGAAAGGAGATAGCTGCAAAATCTCTGCACACAATGCTTAGTTCTCAGAAGTAAATCATATGTACCATGCTTTTTCATGTAGGTTTAAAGAGTTAGCTGCTGTACTGCCGTTTATGCTTACCCATAGTGTAAATGCGTGTTTTAGAGATAGGCATATTTACACAAAAACTGAAGGATAGGGGATAGCCACAAAATCTCTGCACACATTGCTTAGTTCTCAGAAGTAAATAATAAGTACCATGTTCTTTCATTTAAGTTTAAAGAGTTAGCTGCTAAACCCTCGGGTATGCTTTCCTATACTGTAAAGGCTAGTTTTAGACATAGGAATGTTAGCACAAGAACTGAAGGAGAGGAGATAGCTGCAAAATCTCTCCACACAATGCTTAGTTCTCAGAAGTAAATCATATGTGCCATGTTGTTTCTTTTAGGATTAAATAGGTAGGTGTTATACCCTCGGTTATGGATTACTATATAATAAACGCTAGTTTCAGAGATAGGAATGTTAGCACAAGCACTGAAGGAGAGGAGATAGCTGCAAAATCTCTCCACACAATGCTTAGTTCTCAGAAGTAAATCATATGTGCCTTGTTGTTTCCTTTAGGTTTAAAGAGTTAGCTCCTATACCCCGGGTTATGCTTTCCTGTTATGTAAAGGCTAGTTTTAGAGATATGCATATTAGCACTAAAACTGAAGGAAAGGAGATAGCTGCAAAATCTCTGCACACAAAGCTTAGTTCTCAGAAGAAAATCATATGTGCAGTGTTGGTTATTTAGTTTTAAAGAGTTAGCTGCTATACCCTCGCTTATGCTTTCCTATAAAGTAAAGGCTAGTTTTAGAGAGAGGAATGTTAGCGCAAAAACTGAAGGAAAGGAGATAGCTGCAAACTCTCGCACTCAATGCTTAGTTCTCAGAAGTAAATCATAAGTGCCATGTCGTTTCATTTAGGTTTAAAGAGTTAGCTTCTATACCCCGGGTCATGCTTTCCTGTCCTGTAAATGCTAGTTTTAGAGATATGCATATTAGCACTATAACTGAAGTTAAGGAGATAGCTGCAAAATCTCTGCACACAATGCTTAGTTCTCAGAAGTAAGTCACATGTGCCATGTTGTTTCATTTAGGTTTAAAGAGGTAGCTCTTATACCCTCGGTTATGGATTCCCATAAATAAACGCTAGTTTCAGATATAGGAATGTTGGCACAAAAACTGAAGGAGAGGAGATAGCTGCAAAATCTCTGCACACAATGCTTAGTTCTCAGAAGTAAATCATATGTGCCATGTTGTTTCATTTACGTTTGAAAAGGTTGCTGTTATTCCCTCGGTTATGGATTCCCATATAATAAACCCTAGTTTCAGAGATAGAAATGTTAGCACAAACACTGAAGGAGAGGAGATAGCAGCAAAATCTCTGCACAAAATACTTAGTTCTCAGAAGTAAATCATATGTGCCATGTTATTTCCTGTAGGTTTAAAGAGTTAGCTCCTATAACACAGGTTATGCTTTCCTGTTTTTAAAGGCTAGTTTTAAAGATATGCATATTAGCACTAAAACTGAAGGAAAAGAGATAGCTGCAAAATCTCTGCACACAATGCTTAGTTCTCAGAAGAAAATCATATGTACCATGCTTTTTCATGTAGGTTTAAAGAGTTAGCTGCTGTACTGCCGTTTATGCTTTCCCGTAGTGTAAATGCGAGTTTTAGAGATAGGCATATTTACACAAAAACTGAAGGATAGGGGATAGCCACAAAATCTCTGCACACATTGCTTAGTTCTCAGAAATAAATAATAAGTACCATCTTCTTTCATTTAAGTTTAAAGAGTTAGCTGCTAAACCCTCGGTTATGCTTTCCTATACTGTAAAGGCTAGTTTTAGACATAGGAATGTTAGCACAAGAACTGAAGGAGAGGAGATAGCTGCAAAATCTCTCCACACAATGCTTAGTTCTCAGAAGTAAATCATATGTGCCTTGTTGTTTCATTTTGGTTTAAAGAGTTACCTGCTATAACCTCGGTTATGCTTTCATATATAGAAAATGCCAGTTTTAGAGATAGGAGTGTGAGCACAAAAACTGAAGGAAAGGAGATAGCTGCAAAATCTTTGCACACCAACCTTAGTTGTCAGAAGCAAATCATATGTACCATACTTTTTAAGGTAGGTTTAAAGAGTTAGCTACTAAACCCCGGTTATGATTTCCCATAGTTTAAATGCTAGTTTTAGAGATAGCCATATTATCACAAAAAGTGAAGGAAAGGAGATAGCCCAAAATCTCTGCACACAATGCTCAGTTCTCAGAAGTAAATCATATGGGCCATGTACTTTCATTTAGGTTTAAAGAGGTAGCTGTTATACCCTCGGTTATGGATTCCCATATAATAAACCTAATTGCAGAGATAAGAATGTTAGCACAACAACTTAAGGAGAGGAGATAGCTGCAAATTCTCTGCACACAATGCTTAGTTCTCAGAAGGAAATCATATGTACCATGCTTTTTAACGTAGCTTTAAAGAGTTAGCTGGTGTCCCCCCGGTTATGCTTTCCCATAGTGTAAATGCTAGTTTTTGAGATAGGCATATTAGCACAAAAACTGAAGGATAGGGGATAGCCACAAAATCTCTACACACAATGCTTAGTTCTCAGAAGTAAATCATATGTGCCATGTTGTTTCATTTAGTTTTAAAGACTTAGCTTCTATACCCTCGCTTAGGCTTTTCTATATAGTAAATGCTGGTTTTAGAGATAGGAATGTTAGCACAAAAACTGAAAGAAAGGAGATAGCCACAAAATCTCTACACACAGTGCTTAGTTCTCAGAAGTAAATCATATGTGCCATGTTGTTTCATTTAGGATTAAAGAGGTAGCTGTTATAACCTCGGTTATGGATTCCCATAAATAAACGCTTGTTTCAGAGATAGGAATGTTAGCACAAATACGAAGGCGAGGAGATTGCTGCAAAATCTCTGCACACAATGCTTAGTTCTCAGAAGTAAATCATATGTGCCATGTTGTTTCATTTAGGTTTGAAAAGGTTGCTGTTATTCCCTCGGTTATGGATTTCCATATAATAAACCCTAGTTTCAGAGATAGGAATGATAGCACAAACACTGAAGGAGAGGAGATAGCTGCAAAATCTCTGCACAAAATGCTTAGTTCTCAGAAGTAAATCATATGTGCCATGTTGTTTCCTTTAGGTTTAAAGAGTTAGCTCCTATATCCCGGGTTATGCTTTCCTGTTATGTAAAGGCTAGTTTTAGAGATATGCATATTGGCACTAAAACTGAAGGAAAGGAGATAGCTGCAAAATCTCTGCACGCATTGCTTACTTCCCTAAAGTAAAGCACATGTAACACCCTCTTTCAAGTAGGTTTGAAGACTTAACTGCTCTACCCTCGGTTATGCTTTCCTATATAGTAAATACTAGTTTTAGAGATAGGAATATCAGCACAAAAACTGAAGGAAAGGAGATAGCTGCCAAATCTCTGCAAGCAATGCTTAATACTCAGAAGTAAGTCATATGTGCCATGTTGTTTCATTTAGGTTTAAAGAATTACCTGCTATACCCTCGGTTATGCTTTCCTACATAGAAAAAGCTAGTTTTAGAGATAGGAATGTTAGCAAATAAACTGAAGGAAAGGAGATAGCTGCAACATCTCTGCACACCATCCTTAGTTCTCAGAAGCAAATAATGTGTACCATGCTATTTAAGGGAGGTTTAAAGAGTTAGCTGCTATACCCCGGTTATGCTTTCCTATAGGGTAAAGGCTAGTGTTAGAGAAAGCCATATTATCACAAAAAGTGAAGGAAAGGAGATAGCTGCAAAATCTCTGCCAACAATGCTTAGTTCTCAGAAGTAAGTCATATGTGCCATGTTGTTTCATTTAGGTTTAAAGAGGTAGCTGTTATACCCTCGGTTATGGATTCCCATAAATAAACCCTAGTTTCAGAGATAGGAATGTTAGCACAAAAACTGAAGGAAAGGACATAGCTGCAAAATCTCTGCACACAATGCTTAGTTCTCAGAAGTAAATCATATGTACCATGCTTTTTCATGTAGGTTTAAGGAGTTAGCTGCTGTACTGCCGTTTATGCTTTCCCATAGTGTAAATGCGAGTTTTAGAGATAGGCATATTTACACAAAAACTGAAGGATAGGGGATAGCCACAAAATCTCTGCACACATTGCTTAGTTCTCAGAAATAAATAATAAGTACCATGTTCTTTCATTTAAGTTTAAAGAGTTAGCTGCTAAACCCTCGGTTATGCTTTCCTATACTGTAAAGGCTAGTTTTAGACATAGGAATGTTAGCACAAGAACTGAAGGAGAGGAGATAGCTGCAAAATCTCTCCACACAATGCTTAGTTCTCAGAAGTAAATCATATGTGCCTTGTTGTTTCATTTTGGTTTAAAGAGTTACCTGCTATAACCTCGGTTATGCTTTCATATATAGAAAATGCTAGTTTTAGGGATAGGAGTGTGAGCACAAAAACTGAAGGAAAGGAGATAGCTGCAAAATCTTTGCACACCAACCTTAGTTGTCAGAAGCAAATCATATGTACCATACTTTTTAAGGTAGGTTTAAAGAGTTAGCTACTAAACCCCGGTTATGATTTCCCATAGTTTAAATGCTAGTTTTAGAGATAGCCATATTATCACAAAAAGTGAAGGAAAGGAGATAGCCCAAAATCTCTGCACACAATGCTCAGTTCTCAGAAGTAAATCATATGGGCCATGTACTTTCATTTAGGTTTAAAGAGGTAGCTGTTATACCCTCGGTTATGGATTCCCATATAATAAACCTAATTGCAGAGATAAGAATGTTAGCACAACAACTTAAGGAGAGGAGATAGCTGCAAATTCTCTGCACACAATGCTTAGTTCTCAGAAGGAAATCATATGTACCATGCTTTTTAACGTAGCTTTAAAGAGTTAGCTGGTGTCCCCCCGGTTATGCTTTCCCATAGTGTAAATGCTAGTTTTTGAGATAGGCATATTAGCACAAAAACTGAAGGATAGGGGATAGCCACAAAATCTCTACACACAATGCTTAGTTCTCAGAAGTAAATCATATGTGCCATGTTGTTTCATTTAGTTTTAAAGACTTAGCTTCTATACCCTCGCTTAGGCTTTTCTATATAGTAAATGCTGGTTTTAGAGATAGGAATGTTAGCACAAAAACTGAAAGAAAGGAGATAGCCACAAAATCTCTACACACAGTGCTTAGTTCTCAGAAGTAAATCATATGTGCCATGTTGTTTCATTTAGGATTAAAGAGGTAGCTGTTATAACCTCGGTTATGGATTCCCATAAATAAACGCTTGTTTCAGAGATAGGAATGTTAGCACAAATACGAAGGCGAGGAGATTGCTGCAAAATCTCTGCACACAATGCTTAGTTCTCAGAAGTAAATCATATGTGCCATGTTGTTTCATTTAGGTTTGAAAAGGTTGCTGTTATTCCCTCGGTTATGGATTTCCATATAATAAACCCTAGTTTCAGAGATAGGAATGATAGCACAAACACTGAAGGAGAGGAGATAGCTGCAAAATCTCTGCACAAAATGCTTAGTTCTCAGAAGTAAATCATATGTGCCATGTTGTTTCCTTTAGGTTTAAAGAGTTAGCTCCTATATCCCGGGTTATGCTTTCCTGTTATGTAAAGGCTAGTTTTAGAGATATGCATATTGGCACTAAAACTGAAGGAAAGGAGATAGCTGCAAAATCTCTGCACGCATTGCTTACTTCCCTAAAGTAAAGCACATGTAACACCCTCTTTCAAGTAGGTTTGAAGACTTAACTGCTCTACCCTCGGTTATGCTTTCCTATATAGTAAATACTAGTTTTAGAGATAGGAATATCAGCACAAAAACTGAAGGAAAGGAGATAGCTGCCAAATCTCTGCAAGCAATGCTTAATACTCAGAAGTAAGTCATATGTGCCATGTTGTTTCATTTAGGTTTAAAGAATTACCTGCTATACCCTCGGTTATGCTTTCCTACATAGAAAAAGCTAGTTTTAGAGATAGGAATGTTAGCAAATAAACTGAAGGAAAGGAGATAGCTGCAACATCTCTGCACACCATCCTTAGTTCTCAGAAGCAAATA
Source organism: Dasypus novemcinctus (assembly GCF_030445035.2). Taxonomy (NCBI): domain Eukaryota; kingdom Metazoa; phylum Chordata; class Mammalia; order Cingulata; family Dasypodidae; genus Dasypus; species Dasypus novemcinctus. The sequence continues at coordinate 22,870 of NW_026688368.1, read as the reverse complement.
ATGTGTACCATGCTATTTAAGGGAGGTTTAAAGAGTTAGCTGCTATACCCCGGTTATGCTTTCCTATAGGGTAAAGGCTAGTGTTAGAGAAAGCCATATTATCACAAAAAGTGAAGGAAAGGAGATAGCTGCAAAATCTCTGCCAACAATGCTTAGTTCTCAGAAGTAAGTCATATGTGCCATGTTGTTTCATTTAGGTTTAAAGAGGTAGCTGTTATACCCTCGGTTATGGATTCCCATAAATAAACCCTAGTTTCAGAGATAGGAATGTTAGCACAAAAACTGAAGGAAAGGACATAGCTGCAAAATCTCTGCACACAATGCTTAGTTCTCAGAAGTAAATCATATGTACCATGCTTTTTCATGTAGGTTTAAGGAGTTAGCTGCTGTACTGCCGTTTATGCTTTCCCATAGTGTAAATGCGAGTTTTAGAGATAGGCATATTTACACAAAAACTGAAGGATAGGGGATAGCCACAAAATCTCTGCACACATTGCTTAGTTCTCAGAAATAAATAATAAGTACCATGTTCTTTCATTTAAGTTTAAAGAGTTAGCTGCTAAACCCTCGGTTATGCTTTCCTATACTGTAAAGGCTAGTTTTAGACATAGGAATGTTAGCACAAGAACTGAAGGAGAGGAGATAGCTGCAAAATCTCTCCACACAATGCTTAGTTCTCAGAAGTAAATCATATGTGCCTTGTTGTTTCATTTTGGTTTAAAGAGTTACCTGCTATAACCTCGGTTATGCATTCATATATAGAAAATGCTAGTTTTAGGGATAGGAGTGTGAGCACAAAAACTGAAGGAAAGGAGATAGCTGCAAAATCTTTGCACACCAACCTTAGTTGTCAGAAGCAAATCATATGTACCATACTTTTTAAGGTAGGTTTAAAGAGTTAGCTACTATACCCCGGTTATGATTTCCCATAGTTTAAATGCTAGTTTTAGAGATAGCCATATTATCACAAAAAGTGAAGGAAAGGAGACAGCCCAAAATCTCTGCACACAATGCTCAGTTCTCAGAAGTAAATCATATGGGCCATGTACTTTCATTTAGGTTTAAAGAGGTAGCTGTTATACCCTCGGTTATGGATTCCCTTATAATAAACCTAATTGCAGAGATAGGAATGTTAGAACAACAACTTAAGGAGAGGAGATAGCTGCAAAATCTCTGCACACAATGCTTAGTTCTCAGAAGGAAATCATATGTACCATGCTTTTTAACGTAGGTTTAAAGAGTTTGCTGCTGTCCACCCGGTTATGCTTTCCCATAGTGTAAATGCTAGTTTTTGAGATAGGCATATTAGCACAAAAACTGAAGGATAGGGTATAGCCACAAAATCTCTGCACACAATGCTTAGTTCTCAGAAGTAAATCATATGTGCCATGTTGTTTCATTTACGTTTGAAAAGGTTGCTGTTATTCCCTCGGTTATGGATTCCCGTATAATAAACCCTAGTTTCAGAGATAGGAATGTTAGCGCAAAAACTGAAGGATAGGGGATAGCCACAAAATCTCTGCACACATTGCTTAGTTCTCAGAAATAAATAATAAGTACCATGTTCTTTCATTTAAGTTTAAAGAGTTAGCTGCTAAACACTCGGTTATGCTTTCCTATACTGTAAATGCTAGTTTTAGACATAGGAATGTTAGCACAAGAACTGAAGGAGAGGAGATAGCTGCAAAATGTCTCCACAAAATGCTTAGTTCTCAGAAGTAAATCATATGTGCCATGTTCTTTCTTTTAGCATTAAATAGGTAGGTGTTATACACTCGGTTATGGATTACTATATAATAAACGCTAGTTTCAGAGATAGGAATTTTAGCACAAGCACTGAAGGAGAGGAGATAGCTGCAAAATGTCTCCACACAATGCTTAGTTCTCAGAAGTAAATCATATGTGCCTTGTTGTTTCATTTTGGTTTAAAGAGTTACCTGCTATAACCTCGGTTATGCATTCATATATAGAAAATGCTACTTTTAGAGATAGGAGTGTTAGCACAAAAACTGAAGGAAAGGAGATAGCTGCAACATCTTTGCACACCAACCTTAGTTGTCAGAAGCAAATCATATGTACCATACTTTTTAAGGTAGCTTTAAAGAGTTAGCTACTATACCCCGGTTATGATTTCCCATAGTTTAAATGCTAGTTTTAGAGATAGCCATATTATCACAAAAAGTGAAGGAAAGGAGATAGCTGCAAAATCTCTGTACGCATTGCTTACTTCCCTAAAGAAAAGCACATGTAACATCCTCTTTCAAGTAGGTTTAAAGAGTTAACTGCTCTACCCTCGGTTATGCTTTCCTATATAGTAAATACTAGTTTTAGAGATAGGAATATTAGCACAAAAACTGAAGGAAAGGAGATCGCTGCCAAATCTCTGCAAGCAATGCTTAGTACTCAGAAGTAAGTCATATGTGCCATGTTGTTTCCTTTAGGTTTAAAGAATTACCTGCTATACCCTCGGTTATGCTTCCCTACATAGAAAAAGCTAGTTTTAAAGATAGGAATGTTAGCACATAAACTGAACGAAAGAAAGGAGATAGCTGCAAAATCTCTGCACACCACCCTTAGTTCTCAGGAGCAAATAATGTGTACCATGCTATTTAAGGGAGGTTTAAAGAGTTAGCTGGTATACCCCGCTTATGCTTTCCTATAGGGTAAAGGCTAGTGTTAGAGATAGCCATATTATCACAAAAAGTGAAGGAAAGGAGATAGCTGCAAAATCTCTGCCAGCAATGCTTAGTTCTCAGAAGTAAGTCATATGTGCCATGTTGTTTCATTTAGGATTAAAGAGGTAGATGTTATACCCTCGGTTATGGATTCCCATAAATAAACCCTAGTTTCAGAGATAGGAATGTTAGCACAAAAACTTAAGGAAAGGAGATAGCTGCAAAATCTCTGCAAACAATGCTTAGTTCTCAGAAGTAAGACACATGTGCCATGTTGCTTCATTTAGGTTTAAAGAGGTAGCTGTTATACCCTCGGTTATGGATTCCCATAAATAAACGCTAGTTTCAGAGATAGGAATGTTAGCACAAAAACTGAAGGAGAGGAGATAGCTGCAAAATCTCTGCACACAATGCTTAGTTCTCAGAAGTAAATCATATGTGCCATGTTGTTTCATTTAGTTTTAAAGACTTAGCTTCTATACCCTCGCTTATGCTTTCCTATATAGTAAATGCTGGTTTTAGAGATAGGAATGTTAGTGCAAAAACTGAAGGAAAGGAGATAGCTGCAAAATCTCTGCACAGAAAGCTTAGTTCTCAGAAGAAAATCATATGTGCAGTGTTGGTTATTTAGTTTTAAAGAGTTAGCTGCTATACCCTCGCTTATGCTTTCCTATAAAGTAAAGGCTAGTTTTAGAGAGAGGAATGTTAGCGCAAAAACTGAAGGAAAGGAGATAGCTGCAAACTCTCTGCACTCAATGCTTAGTTCTCAGAAGTAAATCATAAGTGCCATGTCGTTTCATTTAGGTTTAAAGAGTTAGCTTCTATACCCCGGGTCATGCTTTCCTGTCCTGTATATGCCAGTTTTAGAGATATGCATATTAGCACTATAACTGAAGTTAAGGAGATAGCTGCAAAATCTCTGCACACAATGCTTAGTTCTCAGAAGTAAATCATATGTGCCATGTTGTTTCATTTAGGTTTAAAGAGTTACTTGCTATACCCTCGATTATGCTTTCCTATATAGTAAACGCTAGTTTTAGAGATAGGAATGTTAGCACAAAAACTGAAGGAAAGGAGATAGCTGCAAAATCTCTGCACACAATGCTTAGTTCTCAGAAGTAAATCATATGTACCATGCTTTTTCATGTAGGTTTAAAGAGTTAGCTGCTGTACTGCCGTTTATGCTTACCCATAGTGTAAATGCGTGTTTTAGAGATAGGCATATTTACACAAAAACTGAAGGATAGGGGATAGCCACAAAATCTCTGCACACATTGCTTAGTTCTCAGAAGTAAATAATAAGTACCATGTTCTTTCATTTAAGTTTAAAGAGTTAGCTGCTAAACCCTCGGGTATGCTTTCCTATACTGTAAAGGCTAGTTTTAGACATAGGAATGTTAGCACAAGAACTGAAGGAGAGGAGATAGCTGCAAAATCTCTCCACACAATGCTTAGTTCTCAGAAGTAAATCATATGTGCCATGTTGTTTCTTTTAGGATTAAATAGGTAGGTGTTATACCCTCGGTTATGGATTACTATATAATAAACGCTAGTTTCAGAGATAGGAATGTTAGCACAAGCACTGAAGGAGAGGAGATAGCTGCAAAATCTCTCCACACAATGCTTAGTTCTCAGAAGTAAATCATATGTGCCTTGTTGTTTCCTTTAGGTTTAAAGAGTTAGCTCCTATACCCCGGGTTATGCTTTCCTGTTATGTAAAGGCTAGTTTTAGAGATATGCATATTAGCACTAAAACTGAAGGAAAGGAGATAGCTGCAAAATCTCTGCACACAAAGCTTAGTTCTCAGAAGAAAATCATATGTGCAGTGTTGGTTATTTAGTTTTAAAGAGTTAGCTGCTATACCCTCGCTTATGCTTTCCTATAAAGTAAAGGCTAGTTTTAGAGAGAGGAATGTTAGCGCAAAAACTGAAGGAAAGGAGATAGCTGCAAACTCTCGCACTCAATGCTTAGTTCTCAGAAGTAAATCATAAGTGCCATGTCGTTTCATTTAGGTTTAAAGAGTTAGCTTCTATACCCCGGGTCATGCTTTCCTGTCCTGTAAATGCTAGTTTTAGAGATATGCATATTAGCACTATAACTGAAGTTAAGGAGATAGCTGCAAAATCTCTGCACACAATGCTTAGTTCTCAGAAGTAAGTCACATGTGCCATGTTGTTTCATTTAGGTTTAAAGAGGTAGCTCTTATACCCTCGGTTATGGAATCCCATAAATAAACGCTAGTTTCAGATATAGGAATGTTGGCACAAAAACTGAAGGAGAGGAGATAGCTGCAAAATCTCTGCACACAATGCTTAGTTCTCAGAAGTAAATCATATGTGCCATGTTGTTTCATTTACGTTTGAAAAGGTTGCTGTTATTCCCTCGGTTATGGATTCCCATATAATAAACCCTAGTTTCAGAGATAGAAATGTTAGCACAAACACTGAAGGAGAGGAGATAGCAGCAAAATCTCTGCACAAAATACTTAGTTCTCAGAAGTAAATCATATGTGCCATGTTATTTCCTGTAGGTTTAAAGAGTTAGCTCCTATAACACAGGTTATGCTTTCCTGTTTTTAAAGGCTAGTTTTAAAGATATGCATATTAGCACTAAAACTGAAGGAAAAGAGATAGCTGCAAAATCTCTGCACACAATGCTTAGTTCTCAGAAGAAAATCATATGTACCATGCTTTTTCATGTAGGTTTAAAGAGTTAGCTGCTGTACTGCCGTTTATGCTTTCCCGTAGTGTAAATGCGAGTTTTAGAGATAGGCATATTTACACAAAAACTGAAGGATAGGGGATAGCCACAAAATCTCTGCACACATTGCTTAGTTCTCAGAAATAAATAATAAGTACCATCTTCTTTCATTTAAGTTTAAAGAGTTAGCTGCTAAACCCTCGGTTATGCTTTCCTATACTGTAAAGGCTAGTTTTAGACATAGGAATGTTAGCACAAGAACTGAAGGAGAGGAGATAGCTGCAAAATCTCTCCACACAATGCTTAGTTCTCAGAAGTAAATCATATGTGCCTTGTTGTTTCATTTTGGTTTAAAGAGTTACCTGCTATAACCTCGGTTATGCTTTCATATATAGAAAATGCTAGTTTTAGAGATAGGAGTGTGAGCACAAAAACTGAAGGAAAGGAGATAGCTGCAAAATCTTTGCACACCAACCTTAGTTGTCAGAAGCAAATCATATGTACCATACTTTTTAAGGTAGGTTTAAAGAGTTAGCTACTAAACCCCGGTTATGATTTCCCATAGTTTAAATGCTAGTTTTAGAGATAGCCATATTATCACAAAAAGTGAAGGAAAGGAGATAGCCCAAAATCTCTGCACACAATGCTCAGTTCTCAGAAGTAAATCATATGGGCCATGTACTTTCATTTAGGTTTAAAGAGGTAGCTGTTATACCCTCGGTTATGGATTCCCATATAATAAACCTAATTGCAGAGATAAGAATGTTAGCACAACAACTTAAGGAGAGGAGATAGCTGCAAATTCTCTGCACACAATGCTTAGTTCTCAGAAGGAAATCATATGTACCATGCTTTTTAACGTAGCTTTAAAGAGTTAGCTGGTGTCCCCCCGGTTATGCTTTCCCATAGTGTAAATGCTAGTTTTTGAGATAGGCATATTAGCACAAAAACTGAAGGATAGGGGATAGCCACAAAATCTCTACACACAATGCTTAGTTCTCAGAAGTAAATCATATGTGCCATGTTGTTTCATTTAGTTTTAAAGACTTAGCTTCTATACCCTCGCTTAGGCTTTTCTATATAGTAAATGCTGGTTTTAGAGATAGGAATGTTAGCACAAAAACTGAAAGAAAGGAGATAGCCACAAAATCTCTACACACAGTGCTTAGTTCTCAGAAGTAAATCATATGTGCCATGTTGTTTCATTTAGGATTAAAGAGGTAGCTGTTATAACCTCGGTTATGGATTCCCATAAATAAACGCTTGTTTCAGAGATAGGAATGTTAGCACAAATACGAAGGCGAGGAGATTGCTGCAAAATCTCTGCACACAATGCTTAGTTCTCAGAAGTAAATCATATGTGCCATGTTGTTTCATTTAGGTTTGAAAAGGTTGCTGTTATTCCCTCGGTTATGGATTTCCATATAATAAACCCTAGTTTCAGAGATAGGAATGATAGCACAAACACTGAAGGAGAGGAGATAGCTGCAAAATCTCTGCACAAAATGCTTAGTTCTCAGAAGTAAATCATATGTGCCATGTTGTTTCCTTTAGGTTTAAAGAGTTAGCTCCTATATCCCGGGTTATGCTTTCCTGTTATGTAAAGGCTAGTTTTAGAGATATGCATATTGGCACTAAAACTGAAGGAAAGGAGATAGCTGCAAAATCTCTGCACGCATTGCTTACTTCCCTAAAGTAAAGCACATGTAACACCCTCTTTCAAGTAGGTTTGAAGACTTAACTGCTCTACCCTCGGTTATGCTTTCCTATATAGTAAATACTAGTTTTAGAGATAGGAATATCAGCACAAAAACTGAAGGAAAGGAGATAGCTGCCAAATCTCTGCAAGCAATGCTTAATACTCAGAAGTAAGTCATATGTGCCATGTTGTTTCATTTAGGTTTAAAGAATTACCTGCTATACCCTCGGTTATGCTTTCCTACATAGAAAAAGCTAGTTTTAGAGATAGGAATGTTAGCAAATAAACTGAAGGAAAGGAGATAGCTGCAACATCTCTGCACACCATCCTTAGTTCTCAGAAGCAAATAATGTGTACCATGCTATTTAAGGGAGGTTTAAAGAGTTAGCTGCTATACCCCGGTTATGCTTTCCTATAGGGTAAAGGCTAGTGTTAGAGAAAGCCATATTATCACAAAAAGTGAAGGAAAGGAGATAGCTGCAAAATCTCTGCCAACAATGCTTAGTTCTCAGAAGTAAGTCATATGTGCCATGTTGTTTCATTTAGGTTTAAAGAGGTAGCTGTTATACCCTCGGTTATGGATTCCCATAAATAAACCCTAGTTTCAGAGATAGGAATGTTAGCACAAAAACTGAAGGAAAGGACATAGCTGCAAAATCTCTGCACACAATGCTTAGTTCTCAGAAGTAAATCATATGTACCATGCTTTTTCATGTAGGTTTAAGGAGTTAGCTGCTGTACTGCCGTTTATGCTTTCCCATAGTGTAAATGCGAGTTTTAGAGATAGGCATATTTACACAAAAACTGAAGGATAGGGGATAGCCACAAAATCTCTGCACACATTGCTTAGTTCTCAGAAATAAATAATAAGTACCATGTTCTTTCATTTAAGTTTAAAGAGTTAGCTGCTAAACCCTCGGTTATGCTTTCCTATACTGTAAAGGCTAGTTTTAGACATAGGAATGTTAGCACAAGAACTGAAGGAGAGGAGATAGCTGCAAAATCTCTCCACACAATGCTTAGTTCTCAGAAGTAAATCATATGTGCCTTGTTGTTTCATTTTGGTTTAAAGAGTTACCTGCTATAACCTCGGTTATGCATTCATATATAGAAAATGCTAGTTTTAGGGATAGGAGTGTGAGCACAAAAACTGAAGGAAAGGAGATAGCTGCAAAATCTTTGCACACCAACCTTAGTTGTCAGAAGCAAATCATATGTACCATACTTTTTAAGGTAGGTTTAAAGAGTTAGCTACTATACCCCGGTTATGATTTCCCATAGTTTAAATGCTAGTTTTAGAGATAGCCATATTATCACAAAAAGTGAAGGAAAGGAGACAGCCCAAAATCTCTGCACACAATGCTCAGTTCTCAGAAGTAAATCATATGGGCCATGTACTTTCATTTAGGTTTAAAGAGGTAGCTGTTATACCCTCGGTTATGGATTCCCTTATAATAAACCTAATTGCAGAGATAGGAATGTTAGAACAACAACTTAAGGAGAGGAGATAGCTGCAAAATCTCTGCACACAATGCTTAGTTCTCAGAAGGAAATCATATGTACCATGCTTTTTAACGTAGGTTTAAAGAGTTTGCTGCTGTCCACCCGGTTATGCTTTCCCATAGTGTAAATGCTAGTTTTTGAGATAGGCATATTAGCACAAAAACTGAAGGATAGGGTATAGCCACAAAATCTCTGCACACAATGCTTAGTTCTCAGAAGTAAATCATATGTGCCATGTTGTTTCATTTACGTTTGAAAAGGTTGCTGTTATTCCCTCGGTTATGGATTCCCATATAATAAACCCTAGTTTCAGAGATAGGAATGTTAGCGCAAAAACTGAAGGATAGGGGATAGCCACAAAATCTCTGCACACATTGCTTAGTTCTCAGAAATAAATAATAAGTACCATGTTCTTTCATTTAAGTTTAAAGAGTTAGCTGCTAAACACTCGGTTATGCTTTCCTATACTGTAAATGCTAGTTTTAGACATAGGAATGTTAGCACAAGAACTGAAGGAGAGGAGATAGCTGCAAAATGTCTCCACAAAATGCTTAGTTCTCAGAAGTAAATCATATGTGCCATGTTCTTTCTTTTAGCATTAAATAGGTAGGTGTTATACACTCGGTTATGGATTACTATATAATAAACGCTAGTTTCAGAGATAGGAATTTTAGCACAAGCACTGAAGGAGAGGAGATAGCTGCAAAATGTCTCCACACAATGCTTAGTTCTCAGAAGTAAATCATATGTGCCTTGTTGTTTCATTTTGGTTTAAAGAGTTACCTGCTATAACCTCGGTTATGCATTCATATATAGAAAATGCTACTTTTAGAGATAGGAGTGTTAGCACAAAAACTGAAGGAAAGGAGATAGCTGCAACATCTTTGCACACCAACCTTAGTTGTCAGAAGCAAATCATATGTACCATACTTTTTAAGGTAGCTTTAAAGAGTTAGCTACTATACCCCGGTTATGATTTCCCATAGTTTAAATGCTAGTTTTAGAGATAGCCATATTATCACAAAAAGTGAAGGAAAGGAGATAGCTGCAAAATCTCTGTACGCATTGCTTACTTCCCTAAAGAAAAGCACATGTAACATCCTCTTTCAAGTAGGTTTAAAGAGTTAACTGCTCTACCCTCGGTTATGCTTTCCTATATAGTAAGTACTAGTTTTAGAGATAGGAATATTAGCACAAAAACTGAAGGAAAGGAGATCGCTGCCAAATCTCTGCAAGCAATGCTTAGTACTCAGAAGTAAGTCATATGTGCCATGTTGTTTCCTTTAGGTTTAAAGAATTACCTGCTATACCCTCGGTTATGCTTCCCTACATAGAAAAAGCTAGTTTTAAAGATAGGAATGTTAGCACATAAACTGAACGAAAGAAAGGAGATAGCTGCAAAATCTCTGCACACCACCCTTAGTTCTCAGGAGCAAATAATGTGTACCATGCTATTTAAGGGAGGTTTAAAGAGTTAGCTGGTATACCCCGCTTATGCTTTCCTATAGGGTAAAGGCTAGTGTTAGAGATAGCCATATTATCACAAAAAGTGAAGGAAAGGAGATAGCTGCAAAATCTCTGCCAGCAATGCTTAGTTCTCAGAAGTAAGTCATATGTGCCATGTTGTTTCATTTAGGGTTAAAGAGGTAGATGTTATACCCTCGGTTATGGATTCCCATAAATAAACCCTAGTTTCAGAGATAGGAATGTTAGCACAAAAACTTAAGGAAAGGAGATAGCTGCAAAATCTCTGCAAACAATGCTTAGTTCTCAGAAGTAAGACACATGTGCCATGTTGCTTCATTTAGGTTTAAAGAGGTAGCTGTTATACCCTCGGTTATGGATTCCCATAAATAAACGCTAGTTTCAGAGATAGGAATGTTAGCACAAAAACTGAAGGAGAGGAGATAGCTGCAAAATCTCTGCACACAATGCTTAGTTCTCAGAAGTAAATCATATGTGCCATGTTGTTTCATTTAGTTTCAAAGACTTAGCTTCTATACCCTCGCTTATGCTTTCCTATATAGTAAATGCTGGTTTTAGAGATAGGAATGTTAGTGCAAAAACTGAAGGAAAGGAGATAGCTGCAAAATCTCTGCACACAAAGCTTAGTTCTCAGAAGAAAATCATATGTGCAGTGTTGGTTATTTAGTTTTAAAGAGTTAGCTGCTATACCCTCGCTTATGCTTTCCTATAAAGTAAAGGCTAGTTTTAGAGAGAGGAATGTTAGCGCAAAAACTGAAGGAAAGGAGATAGCTGCAAACTCTCTGCACTCAATGCTTAGTTCTCAGAAGTAAATCATAAGTGCCATGTCGTTTCATTTAGGTTTAAAGAGTTAGCTTCTATACCCCGGGTCATGCTTTCCTGTCCTGTATATGCCAGTTTTAGAGATATGCATATTAGCACTATAACTGAAGTTAAGGAGATAGCTGCAAAATCTCTGCACACAATGCTTAGTTCTCAGAAGTAAATCATATGTGCCATGTTGTTTCATTTAGGTTTAAAGAGTTACTTGCTATACCCTCGATTATGCTTTCCTATATAGTAAACGCTAGTTTTAGAGATAGGAATGTTAGCACAAAAACTGAAGGAAAGGAGATAGCTGCAAAATCTCTGCACACAATGCTTAGTTCTCAGAAGTAAATCATATGTACCATGCTTTTTCATGTAGGTTTAAAGAGTTAGCTGCTGTACTGCCGTTTATGCTTACCCATAGTGTAAATGCGTGTTTTAGAGATAGGCATATTTACACAAAAACTGAAGGATAGGGGATAGCCACAAAATCTCTGCACACATTGCTTAGTTCTCAGAAGTAAATAATAAGTACCATGTTCTTTCATTTAAGTTTAAAGAGTTAGCTGCTAAACCCTCGGGTATGCTTTCCTATACTGTAAAGGCTAGTTTTAGACATAGGAATGTTAGCACAAGAACTGAAGGAGAGGAGATAGCTGCAAAATCTCTCCACACAATGCTTAGTTCTCAGAAGTAAATCATATGTGCCATGTTGTTTCTTTTAGGATTAAATAGGTAGGTGTTATACCCTCGGTTATGGATTACTATATAATAAACGCTAGTTTCAGAGATAGGAATGTTAGCACAAGCACTGAAGGAGAGGAGATAGCTGCAAAATCTCTCCACACAATGCTTAGTTCTCAGAAGTAAATCATATGTGCCTTGTTGTTTCCTTTAGGTTTAAAGAGTTAGCTCCTATACCCCGGGTTATGCTTTCCTGTTATGTAAAGGCTAGTTTTAGAGATATGCATATTAGCACTAAAACTGAAGGAAAGGAGATAGCTGCAAAATCTCTGCACACAAAGCTTAGTTCTCAGAAGAAAATCATATGTGCAGTGTTGGTTATTTAGTTTTAAAGAGTTAGCTGCTATACCCTCGCTTATGCTTTCCTATAAAGTAAAGGCTAGTTTTAGAGAGAGGAATGTTAGCGCAAAAACTGAAGGAAAGGAGATAGCTGCAAACTCTCGCACTCAATGCTTAGTTCTCAGAAGTAAATCATAAGTGCCATGTCGTTTCATTTAGGTTTAAAGAGTTAGCTTCTATACCCCGGGTCATGCTTTCCTGTCCTGTAAATGCTAGTTTTAGAGATATGCATATTAGCACTATAACTGAAGTTAAGGAGATAGCTGCAAAATCTCTGCACACAATGCTTAGTTCTCAGAAGTAAGTCACATGTGCCATGTTGTTTCATTTAGGTTTAAAGAGGTAGCTCTTATACCCTCGGTTATGGAATCCCATAAATAAACGCTAGTTTCAGATATAGGAATGTTGGCACAAAAACTGAAGGAGAGGAGATAGCTGCAAAATCTCTGCACACAATGCTTAGTTCTCAGAAGTAAATCATATGTGCCATGTTGTTTCATTTACGTTTGAAAAGGTTGCTGTTATTCCCTCGGTTATGGATTCCCATATAATAAACCCTAGTTTCAGAGATAGAAATGTTAGCACAAACACTGAAGGAGAGGAGATAGCAGCAAAATCTCTGCACAAAATACTTAGTTCTCAGAAGTAAATCATATGTGCCATGTTATTTCCTGTAGGTTTAAAGAGTTAGCTCCTATAACACAGGTTATGCTTTCCTGTTTTTAAAGGCTAGTTTTAAAGATATGCATATTAGCACTAAAACTGAAGGAAAAGAGATAGCTGCAAAATCTCTGCACACAATGCTTAGTTCTCAGAAGAAAATCATATGTACCATGCTTTTTCATGTAGGTTTAAAGAGTTAGCTGCTGTACTGCCGTTTATGCTTTCCCGTAGTGTAAATGCGAGTTTTAGAGATAGGCATATTTACACAAAAACTGAAGGATAGGGGATAGCCACAAAATCTCTGCACACATTGCTTAGTTCTCAGAAATAAATAATAAGTACCATCTTCTTTCATTTAAGTTTAAAGAGTTAGCTGCTAAACCCTCGGTTATGCTTTCCTATACTGTAAAGGCTAGTTTTAGACATAGGAATGTTAGCACAAGAACTGAAGGAGAGGAGATAGCTGCAAAATCTCTCCACACAATGCTTAGTTCTCAGAAGTAAATCATATGTGCCTTGTTGTTTCATTTTGGTTTAAAGAGTTACCTGCTATAACCTCGGTTATGCTTTCATATATAGAAAATGCTAGTTTTAGAGATAGGAGTGTGAGCACAAAAACTGAAGGAAAGGAGATAGCTGCAAAATCTTTGCACACCAACCTTAGTTGTCAGAAGCAAATCATATGTACCATACTTTTTAAGGTAGGTTTAAAGAGTTAGCTACTAAACCCCGGTTATGATTTCCCATAGTTTAAATGCTAGTTTTAGAGATAGCCATATTATCACAAAAAGTGAAGGAAAGGAGATAGCCCAAAATCTCTGCACACAATGCTCAGTTCTCAGAAGTAAATCATATGGGCCATGTACTTTCATTTAGGTTTAAAGAGGTAGCTGTTATACCCTCGGTTATGGATTCCCATATAATAAACCTAATTGCAGAGATAGGAATGTTAGCACAACAACTTAAGGAGAGGAGATAGCTGCAAATTCTCTGCACACAATGCTTAGTTCTCAGAAGGAAATCATATGTACCATGCTTTTTAACGTAGCTTTAAAGAGTTAGCTGGTGTCCCCCCGGTTATGCTTTCCCATAGTGTAAATGCTAGTTTTTGAGATAGGCATATTAGCACAAAAACTGAAGGATAGGGGATAGCCACAAAATCTCTACACACAATGCTTAGTTCTCAGAAGTAAATCATATGTGCCATGTTGTTTCATTTAGTTTTAAAGACTTAGCTTCTATACCCTCGCTTAGGCTTTTCTATATAGTAAATGCTGGTTTTAGAGATAGGAATGTTAGCACAAAAACTGAAAGAAAGGAGATAGCCACAAAATCTCTACACACAGTGCTTAGTTCTCAGAAGTAAATCATATGTGCCATGTTGTTTCATTTAGGATTAAAGAGGTAGCTGTTATAACCTCGGTTATGGATTCCCATAAATAAACGCTTGTTTCAGAGATAGGAATGTTAGCACAAATACGAAGGCGAGGAGATTGCTGCAAAATCTCTGCACACAATGCTTAGTTCTCAGAAGTAAATCATATGTGCCATGTTGTTTCATTTAGGTTTGAAAAGGTTGCTGTTATTCCCTCGGTTATGGATTTCCATATAATAAACCCTAGTTTCAGAGATAGGAATGATAGCACAAACACTGAAGGAGAGGAGATAGCTGCAAAATCTCTGCACAAAATGCTTAGTTCTCAGAAGTAAATCATATGTGCCATGTTGTTTCCTTTAGGTTTAAAGAGTTAGCTCCTATATCCCGGGTTATGCTTTCCTGTTATGTAAAGGCTAGTTTTAGAGATATGCATATTGGCACTAAAACTGAAGGAAAGGAGATAGCTGCAAAATCTCTGCACGCATTGCTTACTTCCCTAAAGTAAAGCACATGTAACACCCTCTTTCAAGTAGGTTTGAAGACTTAACTGCTCTACCCTCGGTTATGCTTTCCTATATAGTAAATACTAGTTTTAGAGATAGGAATATCAGCACAAAAACTGAAGGAAAGGAGATAGCTGCCAAATCTCTGCAAGCAATGCTTAATACTCAGAAGTAAGTCATATGTGCCATGTTGTTTCATTTAGGTTTAAAGAATTACCTGCTATACCCTCGGTTATGCTTTCCTACATAGAAAAAGCTAGTTTTAGAGATAGGAATGTTAGCAAATAAACTGAAGGAAAGGAGATAGCTGCAACATCTCTGCACACCATCCTTAGTTCTCAGAAGCAAATAATGTGTACCATGCTATTTAAGGGAGGTTTAAAGAGTTAGCTGCTATACCCCGGTTATGCTTTCCTATAGGGTAAAGGCTAGTGTTAGAGAAAGCCATATTATCACAAAAAGTGAAGGAAAGGAGATAGCTGCAAAATCTCTGCCAACAATGCTTAGTTCTCAGAAGTAAGTCATATGTGCCATGTTGTTTCATTTAGGTTTAAAGAGGTAGCTGTTATACCCTCGGTTATGGATTCCCATAAATAAACCCTAGTTTCAGAGATAGGAATGTTAGCACAAAAACTGAAGGAAAGGACATAGCTGCAAAATCTCTGCACACAATGCTTAGTTCTCAGAAGTAAATCATATGTACCATGCTTTTTCATGTAGGTTTAAGGAGTTAGCTGCTGTACTGCCGTTTATGCTTTCCCATAGTGTAAATGCGAGTTTTAGAGATAGGCATATTTACACAAAAACTGAAGGATAGGGGATAGCCACAAAATCTCTGCACACATTGCTTAGTTCTCAGAAATAAATAATAAGTACCATGTTCTTTCATTTAAGTTTAAAGAGTTAGCTGCTAAACCCTCGGTTATGCTTTCCTATACTGTAAAGGCTAGTTTTAGACATAGGAATGTTAGCACAAGAACTGAAGGAGAGGAGATAGCTGCAAAATCTCTCCACACAATGCTTAGTTCTCAGAAGTAAATCATATGTGCCTTGTTGTTTCATTTTGGTTTAAAGAGTTACCTGCTATAACCTCGGTTATGCATTCATATATAGAAAATGCTAGTTTTAGGGATAGGAGTGTGAGCACAAAAACTGAAGGAAAGGAGATAGCTGCAAAATCTTTGCACACCAACCTTAGTTGTCAGAAGCAAATCATATGTACCATACTTTTTAAGGTAGGTTTAAAGAGTTAGCTACTATACCCCGGTTATGATTTCCCATAGTTTAAATGCTAGTTTTAGAGATAGCCATATTATCACAAAAAGTGAAGGAAAGGAGACAGCCCAAAATCTCTGCACACAATGCTCAGTTCTCAGAAGTAAATCATATGGGCCATGTACTTTCATTTAGGTTTAAAGAGGTAGCTGTTATACCCTCGGTTATGGATTCCCTTATAATAAACCTAATTGCAGAGATAGGAATGTTAGAACAACAACTTAAGGAGAGGAGATAGCTGCAAAATCTCTGCACACAATGCTTAGTTCTCAGAAGGAAATCATATGTACCATGCTTTTTAACGTAGGTTTAAAGAGTTTGCTGCTGTCCACCCGGTTATGCTTTCCCATAGTGTAAATGCTAGTTTTTGAGATAGGCATATTAGCACAAAAACTGAAGGATAGGGTATAGCCACAAAATCTCTGCACACAATGCTTAGTTCTCAGAAGTAAATCATATGTGCCATGTTGTTTCATTTACGTTTGAAAAGGTTGCTGTTATTCCCTCGGTTATGGATTCCCATATAATAAACCCTAGTTTCAGAGATAGGAATGTTAGCGCAAAAACTGAAGGATAGGGGATAGCCACAAAATCTCTGCACACATTGCTTAGTTCTCAGAAATAAATAATAAGTACCATGTTCTTTCATTTAAGTTTAAAGAGTTAGCTGCTAAACACTCGGTTATGCTTTCCTATACTGTAAATGCTAGTTTTAGACATAGGAATGTTAGCACAAGAACTGAAGGAGAGGAGATAGCTGCAAAATGTCTCCACAAAATGCTTAGTTCTCAGAAGTAAATCATATGTGCCATGTTCTTTCTTTTAGCATTAAATAGGTAGGTGTTATACACTCGGTTATGGATTACTATATAATAAACGCTAGTTTCAGAGATAGGAATTTTAGCACAAGCACTGAAGGAGAGGAGATAGCTGCAAAATGTCTCCACACAATGCTTAGTTCTCAGAAGTAAATCATATGTGCCTTGTTGTTTCATTTTGGTTTAAAGAGTTACCTGCTATACCTCGGTTATGCATTCATATATAGAAAATGCTACTTTTAGAGATAGGAGTGTTAGCACAAAAACTGAAGGAAAGGAGATAGCTGCAACATCTTTGCACACCAACCTTAGTTGTCAGAAGCAAATCATATGTACCATACTTTTTAAGGTAGCTTTAAAGAGTTAGCTACTATACCCCGGTTATGATTTCCCATAGTTTAAATGCTAGTTTTAGAGATAGCCATATTATCACAAAAAGTGAAGGAAAGGAGATAGCTGCAAAATCTCTGTACGCATTGCTTTACTTCCCTAAAGAAAAGCACATGTAACATCTCTTTCAAGTAGGTTTAAAGAGTTAACTGCTCTACCCTCGGTTATGCTTTCCTATATAGTAAGTACTAGTTTAGAGATAGGAATATTAGCACAAAACTGAAGAAAGGAGATCGCTGCCAAATCTCTGCAAGCAATGCTTAGTACTCAGAAGTAAGTCATATGTGCCATGTTGTTTCCTTTAGGTTTAAAGAATTACCTGCTATACCCTCGGTTATGCTTCCCTACATAGAAAAAGCTAGTTTTAAAGATAGGAATGTTAGCACATAAACCTGAACGAAGAAAGGAGATAGCTGCAAAATCTCTGCACACCACCCTTAGTTCTCAGGAGCAAATAATGTGTACCATGCTATTTAAGGGAGGTTTAAAGAGTTAGCTGGTATACCCCGCTTATGCTTTCCTATAGGGTAAAGGCTAGTGTTAGAGATAGCCATATTATCACAAAAAGTGAAGGAAAGGAGATAGCTGCAAAATCTCTGCCAGCAATGCTTAGTTCTCAGAAGTAAGTCATATGTGCCATGTTGTTTCATTTAGGGTTAAAGAGGTAGATGTTATACCCTCGGTTATGGATTCCCATAAATAAACCCTAGTTTCAGAGATAGGAATGTTAGCACAAAAACTTAAGGAAAGGAGATAGCTGCAAAATCTCTGCAAACAATGCTTAGTTCTCAGAAGTAAGACACATGTGCCATGTTGCTTCATTTAGGTTTAAAGAGGTAGCTGTTATACCCTCGGTTATGGATTCCCATAAATAAACGCTAGTTTCAGAGATAGGAATGTTAGCACAAAAACTGAAGGAGAGGAGATAGCTGCAAAATCTCTGCACACAATGCTTAGTTCTCAGAAGTAAATCATATGTGCCATGTTGTTTCATTTAGTTTCAAAGACTTAGCTTCTATACCCTCGCTTATGCTTTCCTATATAGTAAATGCTGGTTTTAGAGATAGGAATGTTAGTGCAAAAACTGAAGGAAAGGAGATAGCTGCAAAATCTCTGCACACAAAGCTTAGTTCTCAGAAGAAAATCATATGTGCAGTGTTGGTTATTTAGTTTTAAAGAGTTAGCTGCTATACCCTCGCTTATGCTTTCCTATAAAGTAAAGGCTAGTTTTAGAGAGAGGAATGTTAGCGCAAAAACTGAAGGAAAGGAGATAGCTGCAAACTCTCTGCACTCAATGCTTAGTTCTCAGAAGTAAATCATAAGTGCCATGTCGTTTCATTTAGGTTTAAAGAGTTAGCTTCTATACCCCGGGTCATGCTTTCCTGTCCTGTATATGCCAGTTTTAGAGATATGCATATTAGCACTATAACTGAAGTTAAGGAGATAGCTGCAAAATCTCTGCACACAATGCTTAGTTCTCAGAAGTAAATCATATGTGCCATGTTGTTTCATTTAGGTTTAAAGAGTTACTTGCTATACCCTCGATTATGCTTTCCTATATAGTAAACGCTAGTTTTAGAGATAGGAATGTTAGCACAAAAACTGAAGGAAAGGAGATAGCTGCAAAATCTCTGCACACAATGCTTAGTTCTCAGAAGTAAATCATATGTACCATGCTTTTTCATGTAGGTTTAAAGAGTTAGCTGCTGTACTGCCGTTTATGCTTACCCATAGTGTAAATGCGTGTTTTAGAGATAGGCATATTTACACAAAAACTGAAGGATAGGGGATAGCCACAAAATCTCTGCACACATTGCTTAGTTCTCAGAAGTAAATAATAAGTACCATGTTCTTTCATTTAAGTTTAAAGAGTTAGCTGCTAAACCCTCGGGTATGCTTTCCTATACTGTAAAGGCTAGTTTTAGACATAGGAATGTTAGCACAAGAACTGAAGGAGAGGAGATAGCTGCAAAATCTCTCCACACAATGCTTAGTTCTCAGAAGTAAATCATATGTGCCATGTTGTTTCTTTTAGGATTAAATAGGTAGGTGTTATACCCTCGGTTATGGATTACTATATAATAAACGCTAGTTTCAGAGATAGGAATGTTAGCACAAGCACTGAAGGAGAGGAGATAGCTGCAAAATCTCTCCACACAATGCTTAGTTCTCAGAAGTAAATCATATGTGCCTTGTTGTTTCCTTTAGGTTTAAAGAGTTAGCTCCTATACCCCGGGTTATGCTTTCCTGTTATGTAAAGGCTAGTTTTAGAGATATGCATATTAGCACTAAAACTGAAGGAAAGGAGATAGCTGCAAAATCTCTGCACACAAAGCTTAGTTCTCAGAAGAAAATCATATGTGCAGTGTTGGTTATTTAGTTTTAAAGAGTTAGCTGCTATACCCTCGCTTATGCTTTCCTATAAAGTAAAGGCTAGTTTTAGAGAGAGGAATGTTAGCGCAAAAACTGAAGGAAAGGAGATAGCTGCAAACTCTCGCACTCAATGCTTAGTTCTCAGAAGTAAATCATAAGTGCCATGTCGTTTCATTTAGGTTTAAAGAGTTAGCTTCTATACCCCGGGTCATGCTTTCCTGTCCTGTAAATGCTAGTTTTAGAGATATGCATATTAGCACTATAACTGAAGTTAAGGAGATAGCTGCAAAATCTCTGCACACAATGCTTAGTTCTCAGAAGTAAGTCACATGTGCCATGTTGTTTCATTTAGGTTTAAAGAGGTAGCTCTTATACCCTCGGTTATGGAATCCCATAAATAAACGCTAGTTTCAGATATAGGAATGTTGGCACAAAAACTGAAGGAGAGGAGATAGCTGCAAAATCTCTGCACACAATGCTTAGTTCTCAGAAGTAAATCATATGTGCCATGTTGTTTCATTTACGTTTGAAAAGGTTGCTGTTATTCCCTCGGTTATGGATTCCCATATAATAAACCCTAGTTTCAGAGATAGAAATGTTAGCACAAACACTGAAGGAGAGGAGATAGCAGCAAAATCTCTGCACAAAATACTTAGTTCTCAGAAGTAAATCATATGTGCCATGTTATTTCCTGTAGGTTTAAAGAGTTAGCTCCTATAACACAGGTTATGCTTTCCTGTTTTTAAAGGCTAGTTTTAAAGATATGCATATTAGCACTAAAACTGAAGGAAAAGAGATAGCTGCAAAATCTCTGCACACAATGCTTAGTTCTCAGAAGAAAATCATATGTACCATGCTTTTTCATGTAGGTTTAAAGAGTTAGCTGCTGTACTGCCGTTTATGCTTTCCCGTAGTGTAAATGCGAGTTTTAGAGATAGGCATATTTACACAAAAACTGAAGGATAGGGGATAGCCACAAAATCTCTGCACACATTGCTTAGTTCTCAGAAATAAATAATAAGTACCATCTTCTTTCATTTAAGTTTAAAGAGTTAGCTGCTAAACCCTCGGTTATGCTTTCCTATACTGTAAAGGCTAGTTTTAGACATAGGAATGTTAGCACAAGAACTGAAGGAGAGGAGATAGCTGCAAAATCTCTCCACACAATGCTTAGTTCTCAGAAGTAAATCATATGTGCCTTGTTGTTTCATTTTGGTTTAAAGAGTTACCTGCTATAACCTCGGTTATGCTTTCATATATAGAAAATGCTAGTTTTAGAGATAGGAGTGTGAGCACAAAAACTGAAGGAAAGGAGATAGCTGCAAAATCTTTGCACACCAACCTTAGTTGTCAGAAGCAAATCATATGTACCATACTTTTTAAGGTAGGTTTAAAGAGTTAGCTACTAAACCCCGGTTATGATTTCCCATAGTTTAAATGCTAGTTTTAGAGATAGCCATATTATCACAAAAAGTGAAGGAAAGGAGATAGCCCAAAATCTCTGCACACAATGCTCAGTTCTCAGAAGTAAATCATATGGGCCATGTACTTTCATTTAGGTTTAAAGAGGTAGCTGTTATACCCTCGGTTATGGATTCCCATATAATAAACCTAATTGCAGAGATAAGAATGTTAGCACAACAACTTAAGGAGAGGAGATAGCTGCAAATTCTCTGCACACAATGCTTAGTTCTCAGAAGGAAATCATATGTACCATGCTTTTTAACGTAGCTTTAAAGAGTTAGCTGGTGTCCCCCCGGTTATGCTTTCCCATAGTGTAAATGCTAGTTTTTGAGATAGGCATATTAGCACAAAAACTGAAGGATAGGGGATAGCCACAAAATCTCTACACACAATGCTTAGTTCTCAGAAGTAAATCATATGTGCCATGTTGTTTCATTTAGTTTTAAAGACTTAGCTTCTATACCCTCGCTTAGGCTTTTCTATATAGTAAATGCTGGTTTTAGAGATAGGAATGTTAGCACAAAAACTGAAAGAAAGGAGATAGCCACAAAATCTCTACACACAGTGCTTAGTTCTCAGAAGTAAATCATATGTGCCATGTTGTTTCATTTAGGATTAAAGAGGTAGCTGTTATAACCTCGGTTATGGATTCCCATAAATAAACGCTTGTTTCAGAGATAGGAATGTTAGCACAAATACGAAGGCGAGGAGATTGCTGCAAAATCTCTGCACACAATGCTTAGTTCTCAGAAGTAAATCATATGTGCCATGTTGTTTCATTTAGGTTTGAAAAGGTTGCTGTTATTCCCTCGGTTATGGATTTCCATATAATAAACCCTAGTTTCAGAGATAGGAATGATAGCACAAACACTGAAGGAGAGGAGATAGCTGCAAAATCTCTGCACAAAATGCTTAGTTCTCAGAAGTAAATCATATGTGCCATGTTGTTTCCTTTAGGTTTAAAGAGTTAGCTCCTATATCCCGGGTTATGCTTTCCTGTTATGTAAAGGCTAGTTTTAGAGATATGCATATTGGCACTAAAACTGAAGGAAAGGAGATAGCTGCAAAATCTCTGCACGCATTGCTTACTTCCCTAAAGTAAAGCACATGTAACACCCTCTTTCAAGTAGGTTTGAAGACTTAACTGCTCTACCCTCGGTTATGCTTTCCTATATAGTAAATACTAGTTTTAGAGATAGGAATATCAGCACAAAAACTGAAGGAAAGGAGATAGCTGCCAAATCTCTGCAAGCAATGCTTAATACTCAGAAGTAAGTCATATGTGCCATGTTGTTTCATTTAGGTTTAAAGAATTACCTGCTATACCCTCGGTTATGCTTTCCTACATAGAAAAAGCTAGTTTTAGAGATAGGAATGTTAGCAAATAAACTGAAGGAAAGGAGATAGCTGCAACATCTCTGCACACCATCCTTAGTTCTCAGAAGCAAATAATGTGTACCATGCTATTTAAGGGAGGTTTAAAGAGTTAGCTGCTATACCCCGGTTATGCTTTCCTATAGGGTAAAGGCTAGTGTTAGAGAAAGCCATATTATCACAAAAAGTGAAGGAAAGGAGATAGCTGCAAAATCTCTGCCAACAATGCTTAGTTCTCAGAAGTAAGTCATATGTGCCATGTTGTTTCATTTAGGTTTAAAGAGGTAGCTGTTATACCCTCGGTTATGGATTCCCATAAATAAACCCTAGTTTCAGAGATAGGAATGTTAGCACAAAAACTGAAGGAAAGGACATAGCTGCAAAATCTCTGCACACAATGCTTAGTTCTCAGAAGTAAATCATATGTACCATGCTTTTTCATGTAGGTTTAAGGAGTTAGCTGCTGTACTGCCGTTTATGCTTTCCCATAGTGTAAATGCGAGTTTTAGAGATAGGCATATTTACACAAAAACTGAAGGATAGGGGATAGCCACAAAATCTCTGCACACATTGCTTAGTTCTCAGAAATAAATAATAAGTACCATGTTCTTTCATTTAAGTTTAAAGAGTTAGCTGCTAAACCCTCGGTTATGCTTTCCTATACTGTAAAGGCTAGTTA